>NC_091239.1:5548208-5550324 GCF_040958095.1 Procambarus clarkii | reverse complement strand
CGATCATTGCTCGGTGTTGCTGTCTGGTGGTGGCAGCGTAGAGGCGACTCTAGGGTTTTGCTCAAAGCCTAGGTCACGTCATACTGGGTGTAGAATCCTAAGTCTGGTCAATCGTCTTAGGACCACGTGCGTGGAGTTGGTTTTGGTAAAAGTTTTGGAGTCCCTTGGTAGAGAATATAAAGTAAGAATACGGGTAGAGGGCAAAGAAGGAAGATAAGTAGAGAGAAGAACTCCAACCCGTGTTACAGGGGCATAGGGTTGAAAGAAACTCTGCCCAATGTTTCTCGCCGGCGCCTGGGATCGAACCCAGGACCACAGGATCACAAAGTCCACCGTGCTGTCCGCTCAGCTGACCGGCTCCCTAATCATGCCCAAAAGTAGGTAAGATAATACCAGTGATGACAGGAGAGAAGGTTATATATTACCAGTGATATCAGGAAAGTAGGTAAGATAATACCAGTGATGATTGTACAGTAGGTAAGATAATACCAGTGATGACAGACGAGACGGTAAGATAATACCAGTTGTGACAGGAGAGAAGGAAAGTTAGTACCAGCGATGGCAGGAGAGAAAGTAAGATAATACCAGTGATGACAGAAGAGAAGGAAAGATAATACCAGTGATGACAAGAGGGCGGGTAAGATAATACCAGTGATGGCAGGAGAGTAGGAAAGATAATACCAGTGATGACAGGAGAATAGGTAAGATAATAGCAGTGATTTCAGGAGAGAAGGTAAGATAATACCAGTGACGAACGAGAGAACGTAAGATAATACCAATGATGTCCGTAGCGTAGGTAAAATAATATACCAGTGATGACAGTAGAGAACGTAAGATAATACCAGTGATGACAGGAGAGAAAGTAAGATAATACCAGTAATGACAGGTGGGTGGGTAGGATAATACCAGTGCTGACAAGAGAGTAGGTAAGATAATACCAGTGATGACTGGGAGATTAGGTAAGGTAATACAATTGATGACAAGAGAGAAGGTAAGATAATACTGGTGGTGAC
The DNA here is from genome assembly GCF_040958095.1 of Procambarus clarkii. NCBI lineage: Eukaryota > Metazoa > Arthropoda > Malacostraca > Decapoda > Cambaridae > Procambarus > Procambarus clarkii. The sequence goes on along the minus strand of NC_091239.1, from coordinate 5,549,311 downwards.
AGGAGGGTAGGTAAGAAAATGCCAGTGATAACAGTAGAATAGGTAAGATAAAACCAATGATGACAGGAGAAAAGATAAGATAATACTAGTGATGACAGTAGATTAGGTAAGTTAATACTAGTGATGACAGTAGAGTAAGATAATACCAGTGATGACAGGAGAGAAGGTAAGATAATACTAGTGATGACAGTAGATTAGGTAAGATAATACTAGTGATGACAGTAGAGTAATATAATACCAAAGATGACAGGAGAGAAGGTAAGATAATACTAGTGATGACAGTAGAGTAATTAAGAAAATAACAGTGATGACAGGAGAGGAGGTAAGATATTACTAGTGATGACAGTAGATTAGGTAAGATAATACTAGTGATGACAGTAGAGTAAGATAATACCAGTGATGACAGGAGAGTAGGTAAGATAATAATAGTGATCACAGTAGAGTAGCAACGATAATACCAGTGATTAGAGTAGAGTAGGTAAGATAACACCAGTGATGACAGAAGAGTAGGTAAGATACCACTAGTGATGACATGACAGAACGTAAGATAATACCGGTGATGACATGAAAGAACGTAAGATAATACCAGTGATGACATGAAAGAACGTAAGATAATACCAGTGATGCCCAAAAGTAGTTAAAAAATAATACCAGTGACGATAGTACAGTAGGTAATATAATACCAGTGATGATAGTTAAGAAGGTAAGATAATACCAGTGATGACAGGAGAGACGGTAAGATAATACTAGTGATGACAGTAGAGTAGCTACGATAATACCAGTGATGACAGTTGAGTAGGTAAGATAATACCAGTGATGACAGAAGAGCAGGTAAGATATTACCAGTGATGACAGGAGAATAGGTAAGATAATAGCAGTGATTTCAGGAGAGAAGGTAAGATAATACCAGTGATGACAGGAAAGATGGTAAGATAATACCAGTGATGACAGTAGGAGATAATACTAGTGATGACAGTAGAGTAAGTAAGATAATACCAGTAATGACAGGAGAGAAGGTAAGATAATACTCGGGATGACAGTAGATTAGGTAAGATAATACTATTGATGACAGTAGAGTAAGTAAGATAATACCAGTGATGACA
>NC_091239.1:5470708-5543208 GCF_040958095.1 Procambarus clarkii | reverse complement strand
GAAATAATATCGCAACATAATATAGTGTGGGTTGCTCTTACGTGCAACAGACGGTGCTGTTTTTCAAAAAAGGCATGGTTTTACCTGTCACAAGTGTGGCATCTATACTTATACTCATGAAATGAACGGTATGGTAAACAACATAGCTCAATTGCAATGCAATGTCACAATAACATTTAATAACAATAATAACAATAACATTTAAATATACTTTAAGATATAATCTAGAAGAAAATAAGAACATTGAAACGGTTCATGAACTCGATTTCAATAAAGGACACTATGGGGAACTTTGAAAAACAGTTAATGAGTATAATTAGACAGACTTGTTGCTAGGCAGAGGAGTAAATAATGAGATATATGGCAAATTTTGCAAAATATGCGGCACACAAACATTCATACCCAAACAAAGCAAAATGCTAGGTAAGAACAAAGCAGTTGGCCCGTAGGGGAAAGGAGATACCCACAAGACTGGAATACAAGTCATTAACAAGCACACAAGTACTACACCACACAACAACCGCACTACTACCAGAACTGGACGAATCACTACCCAAACAACACATTGCACATCACTACCAAAACAACACAACACAACACAATAATGATGTAAACAATAAATTTAAAAAAATTCCACTTATTAATGTCAACCAACAAACTCCCACTAAACATAGAAAGGACCTACAACATCTTACTTGGGAGCAAATCAACAAATGCAATTCATCTACAGTTACACAATGTTAACATCAGAAATAAAAAAGATGGTAAGTTCCTTGGTCTATACTTAGATCTGCCCGAAACGCTATGAGTGCTAGTTGCTTTACAAGAATGTATAACTTCAAGTCATTGTACTCTCCCCCAATGTACCTTCTTGTATATAAAGAAAAAATAAATAAATAAACAAACACATAATAAATCAATACTTACAAAATTTTGTCTATTATGTAGCAAAGAAGCAAGTCTACGGAAGGCTTTTCTGTTGAGTTCGAAGCCCAGATTACTCGTGGTCTCTGAAATAAGTTAAGATTATAAGTATAAAATTTATAAAACCAAATAATAAATCCGTTATTGCTCAATTTCAGATGCAGACGTACTGAATGATATATCAGACTGTCAGCATGGTATTCGATCTGGAAGGTCCAGTGTAACGAATTTACTTAGTTTCTATGATCGAGCCACAGAGATCTATAAAGAACTCTGATCAAGAAAGAGATCTAGGGGTGGTTTTAGATAGAAAACTATAACCTGAGGATCATATTAAGAACATTCTGCGAGGGGCCTATGCTACACTTTTTAACTTTAGAATTGCTTTTAAATACATAGGTCAAAAAGTTTTAAAAGTTTTAAAATTTGTTAAACCTCTCGTGTATCATGAGTGTGTTAAAGCTTCAGATGGTGCATTCAGATGATGAATATTACCTAGTTCCTTCATCTGGGAAGAATGAACACATATTGGTGCATTCGGATGATAAAAACTAACTACTGTAGTTCAATTGATCAACAGACTGTATATCATATGCAGACTGTATGTGGATCTGCGGGCCACTCCAAACAACAGCCTGGTGGACCAAGCTCCACCAGGCCTAAAGCACAAAGTGATATAGATGTGATAGAGAAACTAGGTTAAATGGAGGAGTAGGTCTGTATATTAAACAGCACCTGACGTGCACAGAGCTACTAAACTCAATGTGGTGGTAGAGTGGTGGGGGGGGGGGAACCATTGCTGAAAAAAACAAAAATACAATTTGGTCAACAAAACAGCATTGTTTAAAATAGAAGACATGGGTTGACATTTTGGGGGTAAGGTAGGTTACATTGAGTTAATTAGTTAGTACTTAGTTTTTATCTTAAACTGGTTGGGAGAGGTACAGTGTTGCTGTGCTGGTGAAAGAACACCTAAAGGTAAATTAAATAATGATTGCGAATCCACAAGAAGTTGACATAATAGCGCTAGAGATCTGCAATCAGGATGATAAACTTTCCTTAAAGAATTTGACAAACACTTGCTGATAGGACATGAAGTAAATGAAATGTATGTCAAATTTTGTGAAATATATGATAAAAGCACAACAAAATTTGTACCAAAGGAGAGATGCAGAACTAGGAAAAGGGGTTTGTTCAACAGAAATTGCGAGAGGGCCTGAGACCCAAACACACACAAATGGAATCAATATATAGCAAGAGGCCAAACCCCCAAACATACAAGCGTTGCAAAGATGCGAGAAACAGCAGCAGCATTAAGGAGAGGGACTTAAGGACCATAAATAAAGTGTGAAAATAAACTTGAGTAAATTTTTTTAACTACTCTCGACAGTGAAGAAAAACAAATATTCAGACGATTTGTGTTAGAATCATTAATCTTACACTTTCGGTCATATTCAACAACACAAATACATACACACACATTCCTGTTGCTGTAGCAAGTGAAGAATTACACACACAGATCACAATAACGTGATGCATCAAATGAACAAATCCACAAGGGCCGTGACGAGGATTCGAACCTGCGTCCGGGAGCTTCCCAGACACTGCCTTAATCGACTGAGCTACAACAGGGTAAAAGGGTTGAAACCGAAGTTCTACTGAACTTACTGGATCCCATAGCCTCTCCGAGGCACAAACCAGGCTTTTACACAACCCCCCCCCCCCTGCACCCGAGCTCAATTGTCAAAAGTGAAAAATTGGGTTTGTCTTCCGAATGCACCATATCAGTAAATTTTTTAATAATCTTTTAAAAATAGTAAATGCCACTATTTTTGCAAAATTATTACGAGATCTATTATTCTATAGAATAATGCATATAAATGCATATATGCATATAAATACAAAACAAGTAAATGTAAATAATTTTACCTTGCACCTAGATCCACCAAGCCTGTATGGCGCGCGTTTCAGTACTTCGGAAATCTAGAACTATCTTGAATCTCTAATCTGCAATGAAACAATACATATTATTGCACTTACCAAAACATGGATGAATGTAGAAAATACAGAACTATTAGCTGAATATCAAATAAATGGATTTAATCTATTTCACACAGATAGATATATTAGATATTATATTATATTCCTTTCCTCCCTAGAATCTGAATGTAGCAGGTGCTCAATTGTCAAAAGTGAAAAATTTGGTTTATTTAACATACACGCCATAGACCGGCTTGGGAAAAAAAAAGTTCGTAAAACCCAGGGGCCATAGACCGGCTTGGGAAAAAAAGTTCGTAAAACCCAGGGGCCATAGACCGGCTATGAAAGAAAATTTGAGAAAACCCTGGGGCCATAGAACGGCTATTTAATCCCCTTGAACGGATAATCATCTGTATCAAACCTTATTACAGGTAAAACCAGTAGGCAGTCTACTGTATTTTATCAAACCGTTATTAGAATAATAGATCTCGTAATAATTTTGCAAAAATAGTGGCATTTACTATTTTTAAAAGATTATTAAAAAATTTACTGATATGGTGCATTCGAAAGACAAACCCAATTTTTCACTTTTGACAATTGAGCACCTGCTACATCCAGATTCTAGGGAGGAAAGGAAGGACGATCTTACTGGATCCCATAGCCTCTCCGAGGCACAAACCAGGCTTTTACACAACCCCCCCCCCCCTGCACCCGAGCTTTTTAAAATAGTAAATGCCACTATTTTTGCAAAATTATTACGAGATCTATTATTCTAATAAGAGTTTGATAAAATACAAACCCTGGGGCCATCGAACGGCTATTTAATCCCCTTGAACGGACCTGTGCATGGGCCACTGAGGCATCGAAAAAAAACATAGACCGGCTTGGGAAAAAAGCAAAATAGCCGGTCTATGGCCCGGCTGATGGCTGTGCATGGATGGCTAATGGCTGTTAGTTATGGAGCTAGGTTAGACTATGTATGTTTAAATCTCTGATTTAAACAGAGCCAGTGTTCAGTCAAATAACTGAATTTATCAAATCTTATCCTTGTATAATATACAAGCTGATGTGAGATCCCTATCTACAGGTGGACTGGAACTATTATCCAGTAGGCAGTCTACTGTATTTTATCAAACCCTTATTAGTATAATAGATCTCGTAATAATTTTGCAAAAATAATGGCATTTACTATTTTTAAAAGATTATTAGAAAATTTACAGATATGGTGCATTCGGAAGACAAACCCAATTTTTCACTTTTGACAATTGAGCACCTGCTACATCCGGATTCTAGGGAGGAAAGGAAGGACGATCTTACTGGATCCCATAGCCTCTCCGAGGCACAAACCAGGCTTTTACACAACCCCCCCCCCCCCCTGCACCCGAGCTTTTTAAAATAGTAAATGCCACTATTTTTGCAAAATTATTACGAGATCTATTATTCTAATAAGAGTTTGATAAAATACAAACCCTGGGGCCATAGAACGGCTATTTAATCCCCTTGAACGGACCTGTGCATGGGCCACTGAGGCATCGAAAAAAAACATACACCAGCTTGGGAAAAAAGCAAAATAGCCGGTCTATGGCCCGGCTGATGGCTGTGCATGGATGGCTAATGGCTAATGGCTGTTAGTTATGGAGCTAGGTTAGACTATGTATGTTTAAATCTCTGATTTAAACAGAGCCGGCTAATGGCTGTTAGTTATGGAGCTAGGTTAGACTATAGGCTAGGCTAGGTTAGAGCCAGTGTTCAGTCAAATAACTGAATTTATCAAATCTTATCCTTGTATAATATACAAGCTGATGTGAGATCCCTGTCTACAGGTGGACTGGAACTTCTATCAACTAATCCATACATCAAACCTGTCCCTTACAGCCCACAATCTATCATTAGGAAAACCATGTGAGAAATCTTTAAGGAATTCTGATAAAGAAAGAGATCTAGGGGTGGTTCTAAATAGAAAACTATCACCTGAGGACCACATAAAGAACATTGTGTGAGGAGCCTATGCCATGCATTCCAACTTCAACAGCATGTTGTGGGGTGCCGATATTGTGTGCCATCACATGTAAACCAACCAAGCCCACAAATACGTCAACATGGACCAGCATTACACCGTCTAACATACTCTGTCAGATGTAACAACTAAATTTGTGAATTCAAGACCTAATCTATTGCATAACACAGTGTTAGTACGAGAAAAACATTACTTACATTCGAAGCCGTGTTTTAAAATGGCGCGGACCTTGGTCTACTGACGCTCCACACTGTGTGTTCGTTTGCGTATGATGAACGTGTGACAATTTACTACAACAATTATTTAATTATTCTTATTCTTTATTTTACTATTTTTAGGGTACATGAAATTTCCAACTTATTTGCACACAATAATATAATTGCATTGTCATAACCTTTATATATTACGGAAAATACGATGACATGAACGAAGTCAAAGTGAAGTTGAAGTCAAAGTCATTCGCCGAACGTATTAGTCATTTTTTTTCTCCCAAACGATAGGGGATAACAAATCCACAGAGCATATAAGTGTAGAGTAAAGTCAATTTTATTCAGGAAAGTACATACATAGTTGATTTACAAACATAATGTTGGATTTATAGATAGAGCTAGTGCATACAATACCTAAAGCCAATATAGTAGACATATAGCATTTCAGGCAACCGGGCAGTATATATGGACCCCTTACTCAAATATCTGAATATGTTAGATATTAAGTCCCTGCACATACTCTCATGTGTATTTTATATATATAAAACGCTGCACTGTAATGTCAATCCTGACCCTAAAAGCTTCCTAGAAGGTTGTAACAGATCCCATGAGCACCACACCAGAAACAAATACCTATAGGTGTGTACTGGTGCCTTATAGTGTGTACTCGTACCTTATGGTGTGTACTGGGGCCTTATGGTGTATACTGGTGCTTTATGGTGTGTACTGGTGCCTTATGGTGTGTTCTAGTGCCTTATGGTGCGTACTGGTGCCGTATGGAGTGTACTGGTGCCTTATGGTGTGTACTGGTGCATTATTGTGTGTACTGGTGCCTTATTGTGTACTGGTGCATTATGGTGTGTACTGGTGCATTATGGTGTGTACTGGTGCATTATGGTGTGTACTGGTGCCTTATGGTGTGTGTTCTGGTGCCTTATGGTGTGTACTGGTGCCATATGATGTGTACTGGTGCATTATGGTGTGTACTGGTGCCTTATGGTGTGTACTGGTGCATTATGGCGTGTACTGGTGCCTTATAGTGTGTACTGGTGCATTATGGTGTGTACTGGTGCCTTATGGTGTGTACTTGTACCTTATTGTGTATACTGGTGCCGTATGGTGTGTACTGGTTCCTTATGGTGTGTACTGGGGCTTTATTGTGTGTACTGGTGCTTTATGGTGTGTACTGGTGCCTTATGGTGTGTTCTGGTGCCGTATGGTGCGTACTGGTGCCTTATGGTGTGTACTGGTGTCTTATGGTGTGTACTGGTGCCTTATGGTGTGTTCTGGTGCCTTATGGTGCGTACTGGTGCCTTATGGTGTGTACTGGTGTCTTGTGGTGTGTACTGGTGCCTTATGGTGTGTACTTGTGCCTTATAGTGTGTACTGGTGCTTTATGGTGTGTACTGGTGCCTTATGGTGTGTACTGGTGCCTTATGGTGTGTAATGGTGCCTTATGGTGTGTACTGGTGCCTTATGGTATATACTGGTGCCTTATAGTGTGTACTGGTGCCTTATGGTGTGTACTGGTGCCTTATGGTGTGTACTGGTGCCGTATGGTGTGTACTGGTGCCTTATGGTGTGTACTGGTGCCTTATGGTGTGTACTGGTGCCTTATGGTGTGTTCTGGTGCCTTATGGTGTGTGTTCTGGTGCCTTATGGCGTGTACTGGTGCCTTATAGTGTGTACTGGTACCTTATTGTGTGTACTGGTGCATTATGGTGTGTATAATGCACACTTTAGTGCGCGCGGCACTAGCTGGAAAAACAAGCGGGTTGTGCTCAAGCGTAAACACAAAAAAGTTTATAATCTTTTCACGCTGCTAACCTCAATTCTCGAGCTACGTTTTTCATTTTGGTATCAATGCGTTGGCAATAAAATTCTCTACAAGATCATATGCATAAAATGTCACCGAAGCATTTGGTATCCCACCACGAAGTAAATAAACACGAAGATGACTCGCCGTGACACCCAAACAGGAAGTAAATGTTCATACTCTTTCGTTTGTTGCCAGCCTCACAGTCATCCTACAGCGCTCATTTTGATATCACTGAACTCACAATAAAATTCCCAACCCAGACATATGCCTATCAATGTCTAATTATGGTATCGGGTGACCCGCACGAGTGTGGGAACTGGGCGAAGCATTAGCCGTGATTTCAGCAGGGACGACACTGGTGTGATGCAGGGCTTTGAATGTTTATACTTATTTTACTGTCCTGACATTATTTCTGGAGCTACGTATTTCATTTTATAGCAATGTGTTCGCAATAGAAAGTTCTATAAGAACATGGGTAGAGTTGGCCAACACAGCGTCAAATAAATTTGCGGCGAATAAAATCTTACGCGTGTTTGTACCCGTGAGCGTCAAAAGTTTTTACTTTGCTCATGTTTTTCAAGTTTATACTTGTTTCACACCGTTTTTTTTTTGTATAGTGTTCGGAATAAAATTCCCTACACAGACATATGCATATCAAATACAATTCCTTGGAATTCACAGCTGTAGAGATGACGGAAAACACACAACCGGAACCCGCTCTTGACACTCCAACTCACACCCGCAACACCCACAAAAAAAGTTTCTCTTGTTTCATGTATACTTACTTTAGTTTTCGTGCTACAGTTCTCATTTAGGTATCAAAATATTCCTAAGAAAATAGACTACAATACTGAAACAATCTAAGACAATTATGTGTACTTACCAAAGCAAAGACGATTGTAGTAAAATAAGTTGAGCATTTTATCTCCACTGCACCTCCTTCAGGTACTGATTCCTGAAGTTGCTCAACAGATGTTCCTAGGTGGAGTGAAGCTGATGTAGGTGGTTATTTCTTGTCCACCCAATACACCCTTTTCCTGTGATAAGTGGTGTAACAAGGTATGACGCAAAGTGGAACATCGCATGTCTTGCACGCTATACCAGTTTCCTTCCTGATACCCGACTTTGAACACACTTCACACCTGCGACGTTTGGGGATTTTTACCAGCTCATGTTTCAATTTATAGTTCAGGCGAGTCTCTGCTATAACAACACGTCGCTGTTGTCTCTGGGTTGGCAATAAACTACTGTCTGAATCGTCGCTCTCACTATTGTTTTCAAACACTAATGTGGAATATGAATTATCTTCATCAGATTCAGCTTCAGCACTAGGTGTAGACGTGAAGAGAGGGCGCCTCACACCCGACGGGCCAGGTGTTGACGGGTCAGCAGCAGGATACACAGGACCAGTGTCATGATTTATGTCTGGAGCATGAACTAGATGTGGAGATGGTGTAGTTGTTGCAGGCCACTCTGCCTTGTCAAATTTCAATAAAGACCAAATAGCAACTTCATGGAACTAGAGCAGAGTTAGTTTCCTTCGATCATCTGTGTTGGCCTTGTACAATGCATGTACAATGCATTGAGTAAAGACCAAATAGCAACTTCATGGAACTAGAGCAGAGTTAGTTTCCTTCGATCATCTGTGTTGGCCTTGTACAATGCAACCACAAGTTGACATTGAATGTGAATTAACAATGAGACAAGTAAGATTTATACTAATACATTTATACTAACTCTGTTGAGCGTTGACCATTTATACATCAAATCTGTTGATGTGAGCACTTTAGTTTAGTCTGCCGTTTAAAGAAAAAAAGAGCATATCAATGGTATATCACAGAAAACGAATTTATCATAAACTCATGTATTTGTCTTATCATATTGAACTGCATTCATATTTTTAATATATAACAATATGAATATACAAATTTCTGTAAATCCCCTACCTTGTTGGAATCTGTGGAAATGAATGAGCAAATGTGCTGGCTGAAGGCGCTGAAGGAAACCACATTGGTTTCATTTTGGATACAAATGTCCATGGAGATTCAAAATGGAAACTAATTATATAGTTGAACCTGCAGAGACGAGTTTAAGAATCTGTGTTGAGAGTGATGGACACAGCCTTCACAATTATACTTCAGAGAATGTAAACATCTAAGAGTCATTAGAAATATGTGTAGAATAATAAACCCTACATTGTTTGAGTTAGGGAAAAACACCATTTGTGATATATAGATACTATAGCTGTTCCTAAAGATTCACCCTTTTTTGCACCAGCAAGATAACATATAAGATTTTAAGAGTTGACGAATGTTAATATTCTTGTTTGATAAACTGTGAACTTGAGACATAGTTAATAAGAACATATTAACACAACAAAAAGTTTTCAGAATCTTTAACACCACTTTCCAGCAACTTATATAATTTATATAAATTATTTTAGAGAATAATACATAAATTATATATTTAAACATGATATAGTGTTTAGTGGAATGTATAAGGAGTCAAATTGTGTTAAAAAGAGCAATTTTTAGAAAATTTGGAAAAATACTTTTTTCTGTTCAAATTATAACTAAATGGATTTTAAAGGTTTCACTCAGCCAATATATATCATTCACAATTTATTAATGAATTTTACAAAAAAACACCATAAATTTTATATTTAAACATGTAAAAACTATTTGTTTTACATTTGGAAGAATATAATTGTAGAAAAACAATTTATAATTAAACCTTTGTGTTTGGATTTTTTGAGTAAAAGTTTCTCAAAGGCTCTCCTGCACCATTCTCAATGCAAATCAATCCCACACCTATGGGAAGAGATAGGCGAACGTTGTGTAGATGATTTATGTTTGCTGGGAGTAGAGTAGCAACGATAATACCAGTGATGAGAGTAGAGTAGGTAAGATAACACCAGTGATGACAGAAGAGTAGGTAAGATACCACTAGTGATGACATGACAGAACGTAAGATAATACCGGTGATTACATGAAAGAACGTAAGATAATACCAGTGATGACATGAAAGAACGTAAGATAATACCAGTGATGCCCAAAAGTAGGTAAAATAATACCAGTGACGATAGTACAGTAGGTAATATAATACCAGTGATGATAGTTAAGAAGGTAAGATAATACCAGTGATGACAGGAGAGACGGTAAGATAATACTAGTGATGACAGTAGAGTAGCTACGATAATTCCAGTGATGACAGTTGAGTAGGTAAGATAATACCAGTGATGACAGAAGAGCAGGTAAGATAATACCAGTGATGACAGGAGAATAGGTAAGATAATAGCAGTGATTTCAGGAGAGAAGGTAAGATAATACCAGTGATGACAGGAAAGATGGTAAGATAATACCAGTGATGACAGTAGGAGATAATACTAGTGATGACAGTAGAGTAAGTAAGATAATACCAGTAATGACAGGAGAGAAGGTAAGATAATACTCGGGATGACAGTAGATTAGGTAAGATAATACTATTGATGACAGTAGAGTAAGTAAGATAATACCAGTGATGACAGGAGAGAAGGTAAGATAATCCTAGTGATGACAGTAGAGTAGCTACGATAGTACCAGTGATGAGAGTAGAGTAGATAAGATAATACTAGTGATGACAGAAGAGTAGGTAAGATAACAAGAGTGATGACATGAAAGAACGTAAGATAATACCAGTGATGCCCAAAAGTAGGTAAGATAATACCAGTGATGACAGAAGAGAAGGTAAGATAATACCAGTGATGACAGAAAAGTAAGATAATACCAGTGATGACATGAAAGAACGTAAGATAATATGATTGATAATAATAAGATTGATGACAGGAGAGAAGGTAATATAATACTAGTGATGATAGTAAAGTAGGTAAGATAATACCAGTGATGATAGTAAAGTAGGTACGATAATACCAGTGATGACAGGAGAGAAGATAAGTTAATACCAGCGATGACAGGAGAGAGGGTAAGATAATACCAGTGATGACAGGAGGGTAGGTAAGATAATACCAGTGATGACAGTATAATAGGTAAGATAATGCCAGTGATGACAGAAGAGAAGGTAAGATAATACCAGTAATGACATGAGGGTGGGTAAGATAATACCAGTGATGACAGGAAAGTAGGTAAGATAATACCAGTGATGCCAGTAAAATAGGTAGGATAATAGCAGTGATTTCAGGAGAGAAGGTAAGATAATACCAGTGATGGAACGAGAGACCGTAAGATAATACCAGTGATGACAGTAGAGTAGTTAAGATTATAGCTGTGATGACAGGAGGGTGGGTAGGATAATACCAGTGATGGCAGGAGAGTAGGTAAGATAGTACTAGTGATGACAGTAGAATAGGTAAGATAATACAAGTAATGACAGGAGAGAAGGTAAGATAATACCAGTGATGACAGGAGGGTGGGTAAGATAATACCTGTGATGACAGGAGAATAGGTAAGATAATAACAGTAATGACAGTAGATTAGGTAAGATAATACTAGTGATGACAGTAGATTATGTAAGATAATACTAGTGATGACAGTAGATTATGTAAGATAATACTAGTGATGACAGTAGAGTAAGATAATACCAGTGATGACAGGAGAGAAGGTAAGATAATACTAGTGATGACAGTAGAGTAGGGAAGATAATACCAGTGATGACCGGAGAGAAGGTAAGATAATATCAGTGATGACAGGAAAGATGATAAGATAATACCAGTGATGACAGTAGAGTAGGTAAGATAATAACAATGATGACATGAGAGTTGGTAAGATAATACCAGTGATGACAGTAGAGTAGGGAAGATAATACCAGTGATGACAGGAGAGAAGGTAAGATAATATCAGTGATGACAGGAAAGATGATAAGATAATACCAGTGATGAAAGTAGAGTAGGTGAGATAATACTAGTGATGACATGAGAGTTGGTAAGATAACACCAGTGATGAAGTAGAGTAGGTAAGAAACTACCAGTGATGACAGGAGAGAAAGTAAGATAATACAAGTGATGACAGGAGAGTTGGTAAGAAAATTCCATTGATGACATTATAGCAGTTAAGATAATACCAGTGATGACAGTAAAGATGGGAAGATAATACCAGTGATGACAGGAGAGATGGGAAGATAATACCAGTGATGACATGAGAGAAGGTAAGATAACACCAGTGTTGACAGGAGAGAAGATAAGATAATATCAATGATGACAGGACAGATGGTAGGATAATACCAGTGAAGACAGGAGAATAAGTAAGATAATACCAGTGATGACAGGAGAATAGGTTAGATAATACAAGTGATGACAGGAGAGAATGTAAGATAATACCAGTGATGGAAGGAGAGAACGTAAGATAATACTAGTGACGACAAAAGAGAAGGTAAGATAATACCAGTAATGAAATGAGGGTAGGTAAGATAATATCAATGATGACAGTAGAGTATGTAAGATAATACCAGTGATGACAGGAGAGAAGATAAGATAATACCAGTGATGACAGGAAAGTTGGTAAGATAATACATGTGATGACAGGAGAGTAGGTAAGATAATACCAGTGATGACAGGAAAGATGGTAAGATAATACCAGTGATGACAGTAGAATAGGTAAAATAATACTAGTGATGACAGTAGAGTCAGTAAGATAATACCAGTGATGACAGGAGAGAAGGTAAGATAATACTAGTGATGACAGTAGATTAAGTAAGATAATTCCAGTGATGACAGGAGAGAAGGTAAGATAATACTAGTGATGATAGTAGAGTAGCTATGATAATACCAGTGATGAGAGTAGAGTAGGTAAGATAATACCAGTGATGACAGGAGAGAAGGTAAGATAATACTAGTGATGATAGTAGAGTAGGTAAGATAATACCAGTGATGACAGATTAGTAGGAAAGATAACACCAGTGATGACATGAACGAGCGTAAGATAATACCGGTGATGACATGAAAGAACGTAAGATAATACCAGTGATGAATTGAAAGTACGTAAGATAATACCAGTGATCTTCTTGAGATGATTTCGGGGCTTTTTTTTTTTTTTTTAGTGTCTCCGCGGCCCGGTCTTCGACCAGGCCTCCACCTCCAGGAAGCAGCCCGTGACAGCTGACTAACACCCAGGTACCTATTGTACTGCTAGGTAACAGGGGCATAGGGTAAAAGAAACTCTGCCCTATGTTTCTCGCCGGCGCCTGGGATCGAACCCAGGACCACAGGATCACAAGTCCAGCGTGCTGTCCGCTCGGCCGACCGGCTCCCTAATGATACCTAAAAGTAGGTAAGGTAATACCAGTGATGACAGGAGAGAAGGTTATATATTACCAGTGATATCAGGAAAGTAGGTAAGATAATACCAGTGATGATTGTACAGTAGGTAAGATAATACCATTGATGACAGGCGAGACGGTAAGATAATACCAGTGATGGCAGGAGAGTAGGAAAGATAATACCAGTGATGATAGGAGAATAGGTAGGATAATAGCAGTGATTTCAGGAGAGAAGGTAAGACAATACCAGTGACGAACGAGAGAACGTAAGATAATACCAATGATGACAGTAGCGTAGGTAAAATAATACCAGTGATGACAGTAGAGAACGTAAGATAATACCAGTGATGACAGGAGAGATAGTAAGATAATACCAGTAATGACAGGTTGGTGGGTAGGATAATACCAGTGATGACAGGAGAGTAGGTAAGATAATACCAGTGATGACTGGGAGAATAGGTAAGGTAATACAATTGATGACAAGAGAGAAGGTAAGATAATACTGGTGGTGACAGGAGGGTAGGTAAGATAATGCCAGTGATAACAGTAGAATAGGTAAGATAAAACCAATGATGACAGGAGAAAAGATAAGATAATACTAGTGATGACAGTAGATTAAGTAAGATAATACTAGTGATGACAGTAGAGTAAGATAATACCAGTGATGACAGGAGAGAAGGTAAGATAATACTAGTGATGACAGTAGATTAGGTAAGATAATACTAGTGATGACAGTAGAGTAAGATAATACCAAAGATGACAGGAGAGAAGGTAAGATAATACTAGTGATGACAGTGGAGTAATTAAGATAATAACAGTGATGACAGGAGAGGAGGTAAGATATTACTAGTGATGACAGTAGATTAGGTAAGATAATACTAGTGATGACAGTAGAGTAAGATAATACCAGTGATGACAGGAGAGTAGGTAAGATAATAAGAGTGATCACAGTAGAGTAGGTAAAATAATAATAGTGATCACAGTAGAGTAGCAACGATAATACCAGTGATGAGAGTAGAGCAGGTAAGATAACAACAGTGATGACAGAAGAGTAGGTAAGATACCACTAGTGATGACATGACAGAACGTAAGATAATACCGGTGATGACATGAAAGAACGTAAGATAATACCAGTGATGACATGAAAGAACGTAAGATAATACCAGTGATGCCCAAAAGTAGGTAAAATAATACCAGTGACGATAGTACAGTAGGTAATATAATACCAGTGATGATAGTTAAGAAGGTAAGATAATACCAGTGATGACAGGAGAGAAGGTAAGATAATACTAGTGATGACAGGAGAGAAGGTAAGATAATAGCAGTGATTTCAGGAGAGAAGGTAAGATAATACCAGTGATGACAGGAAAGATGGTAAGATAATACCAGTGATGACAGTAGGAGATAATACTAGTGATGACAGTAGAGTAAGTAAGATAATACCAGTAATGACAGGAGAGGAGGTAAGATAATACTCGGGATGACAGTAGATTAGGTAAGATAATACTAGTGATGACAGTAGAGTAGCTACGATAGTACCAGTGATGAGAGTAGAGTAGATAAGATAATACTAGTGATGACAGAAGAGTAGGTAAGATAACAACAGTGATGACATGAAAGAACGTAAGATAATACCAGTGATGCCCAAAAGTAGGTAAGATAATACCAGTGATGACAGAAGAGAAGGTAAGATAATACCAGTGATGACAGAAAAGTAAGATAATACCAGTGATGACATGAAAGAATGTAAGATAATACGATTGATAATAATAAGATTGATGACAGGAGAGAAGGTAATATAATACTAGTGATATCAGGAAAGTAGGTAAGATAATACAAGTGATGATAGTAAAGTAGGTAAGATAATACCAGTGATGATAGTAAAGTAGGTAAGATAATACCGGTGATGACAGGAGAGAAGGTAAGTTAATACCAGCGATGACAAGAGAGAAGGTAAGATAATACCAGAGATGACAGGAGGGTAGGTAAGATAATACCAGTGATAACAGTAGAATAGGTAAGATAATGCCAGTGATGACAGAAGAGAAGGTAAGATAATACCAGTAATGACATGAGGGTGGGTAAGATAATACCAGTGATGACAGGAAAGTAGGTAAGATAATACCAGTGATGCCAGTAAAATAGGTTTGGATAATAGCAGTGATTTCAGGAGAGAAGGTAAGATAATACCAGTGATGGAACGAGAGACCGTAAGATAATACCAGTGATGACAGTAGAGTAGTTAAGATAATACCTGTGATGACAGGAGGGTGGGTAGGATAATACCAGTGATGGCAGGAGAGTAGGTAAGATAATACTAGTGATGACAGTAGAATAGGTAAGATAATACAAGTGATGACAGGAGAGAAGGTAAGATAATACCAGTGATGACAGGAGGGTGGGTAAGATATGTTACGAACCCGGATCCAGCGTCCGAGCACGGAGCAGTAACGACCACGCCATCTGTGGGTCAGCTCCCGAAACCCCCGCCAAACGGACGACGACACCTGGTGAGGAGAAGGTGTACCAGCCACAAGGGCCAGTTTCCAGTCCTGTGCAGCTCACAACACAGCCGCTCCTGACCTCTGGTGAGGTGGTGCTCCGACGACAGCGCCATCTATGGACTGGATACGTCAGGTGTTTGTGTCCGAGCCCGTAAGTGAGGTGTTTTTGTGTCCCGGTTATTGATGACGTATCTGCTTACAGAGTCGACCTGGGACTACTGTGGTGGGAGTCGAGTCAGTCTACCCGAGGCAGCCAGTCTCCATACCTTGAACCTTGCTGCAGCTGTTGTGAAGTCGTCCCCCCGGAAGAACACTGTAGTGTGTTAGCCTGCCAGTGGAGTGGCAGTAAAAGGATTTACCCGGGACCGACTGTTGGAGACGATCATCCACTGGGGTACTGAAGACAGGAGAGTGATTTGTGGTGTCACACGAGGCTCCTGTCTAGGGCGTTCCCCCTTCATCGTTCGTGGAGTGGCCGTACCAGCCTTGTTGGCTCAGAACCTGCCAGCAGACCAGCTGGACGTGTGGTTGACGGCCTCCACGGCGGTGGCCCCAGTGGACATGTGTTTTGGCTGACCTGTGGCCAGGGTAGGCTCAGCTTCTTTGAAGAATTCGTTGTGTGGCCACAAAGAAAGCACCAAGGATTCAGCGCCTAGCTTATGGATACAGAGTCTTCAGCAGAAGACTACATTGTGAAGAATCCCCTTGTCAAGTGTTAATATCCCTCCCCCTTGTGCACTCTTTTATTTTATATATTTAATCGGTGATGGTGAAAATTATAATATTAAGTTCTTAGCTTTCTTTCCCTACTCCCTTTAAGTTACTTGCGTCACGGATCTCATCCCTTGATAGCCACTACTGGCTTGGGAACGGATATATATATCTGACTCTAACAACATCAGAGTGAGAACCCCGTTGCGTCCCGAGAGGGTCGTAACATAATTGGCATCCCCAGCGGGATCCGTCCCCTTGTTAAGTATGTTTGACAGGGGTGGTGAAGTGGCGTAATCCCTGTATATAATTCCCCCTGTGTGACGATTGTGACGTTATACGTCCTGTGCGGTGCTCAGTGATTCAGTGCAATATTGTAGAGCGAAGAGTTCGCTGTGATTCAGTGCAATATTGTAGAGCGAAGAGTTCGCTGTGATTCAGTGCAATATTGGGTAGTGCGGTGCCCGAAGTGATTACGTGCAATATTGGCAAGTGCAGTGTTTGGTGCGATAAAGTGCAATATTGACGTAGAACAGTGCTCGGTGCATTAAGTGTTAACGTGTAAGCGGTGTGTCAAGTGCTAGTTGAGTGTTCCATCTGTGACAATGGCAGAAAAAGCTACCATCGATGATCTGGACGATGTTCAGGCTTTTCTGAACAGAGTGGACTGTCTTGCCAGATTAAAATATCTGAGCAAACCAGAGCTTGTACTAGTGAGCGCCTACCAGGAGATCAAGATCCGTGCCAGTGATTCCCGTGTGGAGATCTTGTCCAAGGTTCACCGGCACCTGAAGGCAGAAGAGAAACAGGAAGGCGAGACTCCTAGTACAAGGGAAGGTGAGGAAATAGCTTCCACGGAAAGGAAGATAAGGGCAGTGACATTGACAGTGATGCAGGTGAGCTTAATATCAGCTTCCTAACAGTCAAAATGCGTGCCCTAGAGATTAATCGCGAGATAGAGTGGAAGAAGTTAGAATTAGAACGAGAATTAAAAGATAAAGAAATGGAGATGAAAGAAAAAGAATTGGCGATGAGGCGTTTAGAATTAGAAAGAGAAGAGAAGCGAGAGAGAGAAGAGAGAGAAAGAGAAGAAAGAAGAGAAGAACGAGAAAGAGAAGAAAGAAGAGAAGAACGAGAAAGAGAAGAAAAAGAAAGACAGAGACAACATGAACTAGAAGTATTACGATTAGGCGCTGGACAGAGACAAACTGGAGCAAGCGGTTTCGATCCGGTAAGGAATATCAAAATGGTCCCCAAATTCAACGAGAGAGAAGTTTCGAAGTTCTTCGCAGCCTTCGAGAAAGTCGCTGCCTCTTTGGAGTGGCCAAGGGAGAATTGGGCCATCATGATACAGTCAGTCTTGACTGGGAAGGCCCAAATCGCCTACTCTACGTTATCCCTTGACGACTCCGGCGATTACGACAAGGTGAAGAAGGTTGTGCTCATGGCGTACCAATTGGTACCTGAGGCATACAGGCAGAAGTTTAGAAACCTGAAGAAGACCTCAGAGCACACTTTCACCGAATTCGCCACGATCAAGGAGCGACTTTTCCAAGAATGGTGTGCCTCTCGGAAGGTGGAGACCAAAGAAGACCTCGAGCAGTTGATTCTGCTCGAGGACTTCAAGGATTGTTTGTCTGGAGACCTCAAGACGTACTTAGAGGAACAGCAGGTAGAGACATTGAGTGCAGCAGCCACCATGGCTGAAGAGTATATCCTGACTCATAGGCCGTCTGCTAAGTACGTCCCGAGGAATTACCAGCGCCGGTTTGACAGACCTCAGGACGATGAAGAGGAAAGACTCGTCCCACAAAGCGCTAAGAAGACGCCCCCAAGTAGCCCTCGAAGGACTAGTCCTAGTAGTCCGAAACACCGGAGTCCAAGGAAGAATATGGTGTGCTGGACTTGTGGGCAGAAAGGGCATATAGCTGCTAGGTGCCGAGGCAGAAGAGGTGGCAGCGCACGTAGGGAGGTGATGATGATGAGCTGTGTTATACCACCAGCAGGAAGCCAGTCGACGACGACGCAGGAAGGACCAAGTTTGTTTGCCCCCCACACTTCAAGCGGGTATGTAACGAGTGATCATACTGGTAGATCAGTTGTAGTGCTCAGAGATAGTGGAGCAGCCCAGTCCCTGATCATGAAGAGCTCGTTACCTGAGGGAGTAAGTGTGGATGGGAGACCAGAGGTTGTCCTGGTTGGGTTTCCTAGGACGCAGTACATCGCCCCCTTAGTGCCAGTGCATCTCGACTCGCCTTACTTCAGCGGCACATGTGCGTTGGCAGTAGTCGATACCCTCCCTGTGGCTGGGATTGACGTGGTACTAGCCAACGACTTGGTGACCGATTGGAGCACCAATCATCCCAAGATAGCGGACGAGTCAGCCAGAACAGTACAGTCAGAGGTGTCTACAGGCAATGGTAATGTCCAGGTAAAGACAGACCCGGATGTAACTATGTTTAATTTGTCCTCTCGCCTACAGATTGAGAACGTTCTAGCAGTGTCTCCTGATTTTTCTCTCGCCAAGAAACATGAGGTTACGATGGCAGAAGTACCTGAGCTAGAAGAGAGGCCTTGTGTGCAGGCACCCACGGATACTAACGAGTCTGGAGCGAAGGCGGATGTGTGCTTGCGGTATGGCAAGTTACAGCGTGTATTGAACCAGCCAGAGATTCCCCAGACGTCAGAGGTATGTGAGGTGTGTTCAAAAGGTCTAGTGCCCTCTTCAGTCCAAGCCAGGCTTGTGGATGTTGCCGGCTATGGACATGACTGGCTCGGGAAGCTTATCCCTCAATTGGCCCCATGTTTCTTAGCGATATTTTGTTTTATTCTCCTATGCATTCTCTGTGTTCTCAGTAAGGATCAGTGGACGACCCGAAGGATGATGGCTCCCGTGAAAATCGTGAAGAGGTCCCAGGGATTGGAGATTTGTACTGCAAGTGTTGCAGTTGAAGAAGGGACCTGGAAGGTAATAGTAGATACAGGAGGTACAAGAAATGATAATATGAGTGACTGTTTCCGACAGGTTGACACCCCCCCGCGTGACTGCTGAGCCTCAATGCAGCGTTATGTGGAACGTTGGTCGACCTGACGGTGGCAGAGCGAATGCCATCTGCGACGTACGAACAGCCCCGTTGGGACTAGGTGTGGACCTAGTAGAGTATGCTGCAAGTATTGTTTTACCCGCTGTCGCTGTCACTCTGAATTATCAGACCCCTGTATTCCAGGTGCCCGACTCCCTGAAGGACCACCGGACCGGTACTAGAAATACCGTCTGGGATCAGCCATCATCGGTGCCACGACACAGGGAAGTGTCGAGTCGCCCCTCATCGTGTCCACACCAATCCTTACTTGAGACATGTGAGATGACGCCCCTGCTTGACATCGCAGTGGAGACGTGGAAGGTTACGCCAGACAGGACATCGCCTTCAATCTTCAAGTTCCCGTTGTGCCGGAATTGCCCAGTAGGACAGTTCTGTGGACGAGACAGCCTCGCCATTCCAGATTATAAAGCATGTGTGTCCATTTGGAGTTGTGTCGCCGTACTAATTTGGTTTGTGTCTCTTTTTATAGAACCCCAAACCAAATTCTTTTTGGTGGGGAGGTGTTACGAACCCGGATCCAGCGTCCGAGCACGGAGCAGTAACGACCACGCCATCTGTGGATCAGCTCCCGAAACCCCCGCCAAACGGACGACGACACCTGGTGAGGACAAAGTGTACCAGCCACAAGGGCCAGTTTCCAGTCCTGTGCAGCTCACAACACAGCCGCTCCTGACCTCTGGTGAGGTGGTGCTCCGACGACAGCGCCATCTATGGACTGGATACGTCAGGTGTTTGTGTCCGAGCCCGTAAGTGAGGTGTTTTTGTGTCCCGGTTATTGATGACGTATCTGCTTACAGAGTCGACCTGGGACTACTGTGGTGGGAGTCGAGTCAGTCTACCCGAGGCAGCCAGTCTCCATACCTTGAACCTTGCTGCAGCTGTTGTGAAGTCGTCCCCCCGGAAGAACACTGTAGTGTGTTAGCCTGCCAGTGGAGTGGCAGTAAAAGGATTTACCCGGGACCGACTGTTGGAGACGATCATCCACTGGGGTACTGAAGACAGGAGAGTGATTTGTGGTGTCACACGAGGCTCCTGTCTAGGGCGTTCCCCCTTTATCGTTCGTGGAGTGGCCGTACCAGCCTTGTTGGCTCAGAACCTGCCAGCAGACCAGCTGGACGTGTGGTTGACGGCCTCCACGGCGGTGGCCCCAGTGGACATGTGTTTTGGCTGACCTGTGGCCAGGGTAGGCTCAGCTTCTTTGAAGAATTCGTTGTGTGGCCACAAAGAAAGCACCAAGGATTCAGCGCCTAGCTTATGGATACAGAGTCTTCAGCAGAAGACTACATTGTGAAGAATCCCCTTGTCAAGTGTTAATATCCCTCCCCCTTGTGCACTCTTTTATTTTATATATTTAATCGGTGATGGTGAAAATTATAATATTAAGTTCTTAGCTTTCTTTCCCTACTCCCTTTAAGTTACTTGCGTCACGGATCTCATCCCTTGATAGCCACTACTGGCTTGGGAACGGATATATATATCTGACTCTAACAACATCAGAGTGAGAACCCCGTTGCGTCCCGAGAGGGTCGTAACATAATTGGCATCCCCAGCGGGATCCGTCCCCTTGTTAAGTATGTTTGACAGGGGTGGTGAAGTGGCGTAATCCCTGTATATAATTCCCCCTGTGTGACGATTGTGACGTTATACGTCCTGTGCGGTGCTCAGTGATTCAGTGCAATATTGTAGAGCGAAGAGTTCGCTGTGATTCAGTGCAATATTGTAGAGCGAAGAGTTCGCTGTGATTCAGTGCAATATTGGGTAGTGCGGTGCCCGAAGTGATTACGTGCAATATTGGCAAGTGCAGTGTTTGGTGCGATAAAGTGCAATATTGACGTAGAACAGTGCTCGGTGCATTAAGTGTTAACGTGTAAGCGGTGTGTCAAGTGCTAGTTGAGTGTTCCATCTGTGACAATGGCAGAAAAAGCTACCATCGATGATCTGGACGATGTTCAGGCTTTTCTGAACAGAGTGGACTGTCTTGCCAGATTAAAATATCTGAGCAAACCAGAGCTTGTACTAGTGAGCGCCTACCAGGAGATCAAGATCCGTGCCAGTGATTCCCGTGTGGAGATCTTGTCCAAGGTTCACCGGCACCTGAAGGCAGAAGAGAAACAGGAAGGCGAGACTCCTAGTACAAGGGAAGGTGAGGAAATAGCTTCCACGGAAAGGAAGATAAGGGCAGTGACATTGACAGTGATGCAGGTGAGCTTAATATCAGCTTCCTAACAGTCAAAATGCGTGCCCTAGAGATTAATCGCGAGATAGAGTGGAAGAAGTTAGAATTAGAACGAGAATTAAAAGATAAAGAAATGGAGATGAAAGAAAAAGAATTGGCGATGAGGCGTTTAGAATTAGAAAGAGAAGAGAAGCGAGAGAGAGAAGAGAGAGAAAGAGAAGAAAGAAGAGAAGAACGAGAAAGAGAAGAAAGAAGAGAAGAACGAGAAAGAGAAGAAAAAGAAAGACAGAGACAACATGAACTAGAAGTATTACGATTAGGCGCTGGACAGAGACAAACTGGAGCAAGCGGTTTCGATCCGGTAAGGAATATCAAAATGGTCCCCAAATTCAACGAGAGAGAAGTTTCGAAGTTCTTCGCAGCCTTCGAGAAAGTCGCTGCCTCTTTGGAGTGGCCAAGGGAGAATTGGGCCATCATGATACAGTCAGTCTTGACTGGGAAGGCCCAAATCGCCTACTCTACGTTATCCCTTGACGACTCCGGCGATTACGACAAGGTGAAGAAGGTTGTGCTCATGGCGTACCAATTGGTACCTGAGGCATACAGGCAGAAGTTTAGAAACCTGAAGAAGACCTCAGAGCACACTTTCACCGAATTCGCCACGATCAAGGAGCGACTTTTCCAAGAATGGTGTGCCTCTCGGAAGGTGGAGACCAAAGAAGACCTCGAGCAGTTGATTCTGCTCGAGGACTTCAAGGATTGTTTGTCTGGAGACCTCAAGACGTACTTAGAGGAACAGCAGGTAGAGACATTGAGTGCAGCAGCCACCATGGCTGAAGAGTATATCCTGACTCATAGGCCGTCTGCTAAGTACGTCCCGAGGAATTACCAGCGCCGGTTTGACAGACCTCAGGACGATGAAGAGGAAAGACTCGTCCCACAAAGCGCTAAGAAGACGCCCCCAAGTAGCCCTCGAAGGACTAGTCCTAGTAGTCCGAAACACCGGAGTCCAAGGAAGAATATGGTGTGCTGGACTTGTGGGCAGAAAGGGCATATAGCTGCTAGGTGCCGAGGCAGAAGAGGTGGCAGCGCACGTAGGGAGGTGATGATGATGAGCTGTGTTATACCACCAGCAGGAAGCCAGTCGACGACGACGCAGGAAGGACCAAGTTTGTTTGCCCCCCACACTTCAAGCGGGTATGTAACGAGTGATCATACTGGTAGATCAGTTGTAGTGCTCAGAGATAGTGGAGCAGCCCAGTCCCTGATCATGAAGAGCTCGTTACCTGAGGGAGTAAGTGTGGATGGGAGACCAGAGGTTGTCCTGGTTGGGTTTCCTAGGACGCAGTACATCGCCCCCTTAGTGCCAGTGCATCTCGACTCGCCTTACTTCAGCGGCACATGTGCGTTGGCAGTAGTCGATACCCTCCCTGTGGCTGGGATTGACGTGGTACTAGCCAACGACTTGGTGACCGATTGGAGCACCAATCATCCCAAGATAGCGGACGAGTCAGCCAGAACAGTACAGTCAGAGGTGTCTACAGGCAATGGTAATGTCCAGGTAAAGACAGACCCGGATGTAACTATGTTTAATTTGTCCTCTCGCCTACAGATTGAGAACGTTCTAGCAGTGTCTCCTGATTTTTCTCTCGCCAAGAAACATGAGGTTACGATGGCAGAAGTACCTGAGCTAGAAGAGAGGCCTTGTGTGCAGGCACCCACGGATACTAACGAGTCTGGAGCGAAGGCGGATGTGTGCTTGCGGTATGGCAAGTTACAGCGTGTATTGAACCAGCCAGAGATTCCCCAGACGTCAGAGGTATGTGAGGTGTGTTCAAAAGGTCTAGTGCCCTCTTCAGTCCAAGCCAGGCTTGTGGATGTTGCCGGCTATGGACATGACTGGCTCGGGAAGCTTATCCCTCAATTGGCCCCATGTTTCTTAGCGATATTTTGTTTTATTCTCCTATGCATTCTCTGTGTTCTCAGTAAGGATCAGTGGACGACCCGAAGGATGATGGCTCCCGTGAAAATCGTGAAGAGGTCCCAGGGATTGGAGATTTGTACTGCAAGTGTTGCAGTTGAAGAAGGGACCTGGAAGGTAATAGTAGATACAGGAGGTACAAGAAATGATAATATGAGTGACTGTTTCCGACAGGTTGACACCCCCCCGCGTGACTGCTGAGCCTCAATGCAGCGTTATGTGGAACGTTGGTCGACCTGACGGTGGCAGAGCGAATGCCATCTGCGACGTACGAACAGCCCCGTTGGGACTAGGTGTGGACCTAGTAGAGTATGCTGCAAGTATTGTTTTACCCGCTGTCGCTGTCACTCTGAATTATCAGACCCCTGTATTCCAGGTGCCCGACTCCCTGAAGGACCACCGGACCGGTACTAGAAATACCGTCTGGGATCAGCCATCATCGGTGCCACGACACAGGGAAGTGTCGAGTCGCCCCTCATCGTGTCCACACCAATCCTTACTTGAGACATGTGAGATGACGCCCCTGCTTGACATCGCAGTGGAGACGTGGAAGGTTACGCCAGACAGGACATCGCCTTCAATCTTCAAGTTCCCGTTGTGCCGGAATTGCCCAGTAGGACAGTTCTGTGGACGAGACAGCCTCGCCATTCCAGATTATAAAGCATGTGTGTCCATTTGGAGTTGTGTCGCCGTACTAATTTGGTTTGTGTCTCTTTTTATAGAACCCCAAACCAAATTCTTTTTGGTGGGGAGGTGTTACGAACCCGGATCCAGCGTCCGAGCACGGAGCAGTAACGACCACGCCATCTGTGGATCAGCTCCCGAAACCCCCGCCAAACGGACGACGACACCTGGTGAGGACAAAGTGTACCAGCCACAAGGGCCAGTTTCCAGTCCTGTGCAGCTCACAACACAGCCGCTCCTGACCTCTGGTGAGGTGGTGCTCCGACGACAGCGCCATCTATGGACTGGATACGTCAGGTGTTTGTGTCCGAGCCCGTAAGTGAGGTGTTTTTGTGTCCCGGTTATTGATGACGTATCTGCTTACAGAGTCGACCTGGGACTACTGTGGTGGGAGTCGAGTCAGTCTACCCGAGGCAGCCAGTCTCCATACCTTGAACCTTGCTGCAGCTGTTGTGAAGTCGTCCCCCCGGAAGAACACTGTAGTGTGTTAGCCTGCCAGTGGAGTGGCAGTAAAAGGATTTACCCGGGACCGACTGTTGGAGACGATCATCCACTGGGGTACTGAAGACAGGAGAGTGATTTGTGGTGTCACACGAGGCTCCTGTCTAGGGCGTTCCCCCTTTATCGTTCGTGGAGTGGCCGTACCAGCCTTGTTGGCTCAGAACCTGCCAGCAGACCAGCTGGACGTGTGGTTGACGGCCTCCACGGCGGTGGCCCCAGTGGACATGTGTTTTGGCTGACCTGTGGCCAGGGTAGGCTCAGCTTCTTTGAAGAATTCGTTGTGTGGCCACGAAGAAAGCACCAAGGACTCAGCGCCTAGCTTATGGATCCAGAGTCTTCAGCAGAAGACTACATTGTGAAGAATCCCCTTGTCAAGTGTTAATATCCCTCCCCCTTGTGCACTCTTTTATTTTATATATTTAATCGGTGATGGTGAAAATTATAATATTAAGTTCTTAGCTTTCTTTCCCTACTCCCTTTAAGTTACTTGCGTAACGGATCTCATCCCTTGATAGCCACTACTGGCTTGGGAATGGATATATATATCTGACTCTAACAACATCAGAGTGAGAACCCTGTTGCATCCCGAGAGGGTCGTAACAAGATAATACCTGTGAAGACAGGAGAATAGGTAAGATAATAACAGTAATGACAGTAGATTAGGTAAGATAATACAAGTGATGACAGTAGATTAGGTAAGATAATACTAGTGATGACAGTAGATTAGGTAAGATAATATTAGTGATGACAGTAGATTAGGTAAGATAATACTAGTGATGACAGTAGATTAGGCAAGATAATACTAGTGATGACAGTAGATTAGGTAAGATAATACTAGTGATGACAGTAGATTAGGTAAGATAATACTAGTGATGACAGTAGATTAGGTAAGATAATACTAGTGATGACAGTAGATTAGGTAAAATAATACTAGTGATGACAGTAGAGTAAGTGAGATAATACCAGTGATGACAGGAGAGAAGGAAAGATAATACTAGTGATGACAGTAGATTAGGTAAGATAATACTAGTGATGACAGTAGATTAGGTAAGATAATACTAGTGATGACAGTAGATTAGGTAATATAATACTAGTGATAACAGAGGAGTAAGTAAGATAATACCAGTGATGACATGAGAAAAGGAAAGATAATACTGGTGGTGACAGTAGATTAGGTAAGATAATACTAGTGATGACAGTAGAGTAAGTAGGATAATACCAGTGATGACAGGAGAGAAGGTAAGATAATACTAGTGATGACAGTAGATTAGGTAAGATAATACTAGTGATGACAGTAGAGTAAGTAGGATAATACCAGTGATGACAGGAGAGAAGGTAAGATAATACCAGTGATGACAGAAGAGTAGGAAAGATAACACCAGTGATGACATGAAAGAACGTAAGATAATACCAGTGATGACATGAAAGTACATAAGATAATACCAGTGATGCCCAAAAGTAGGTAAGATAATACCAGTGATGACAGGAGAGAAGGTTATATATTACCAGTGATATCAGGAAAGTAGGTAAGATAATACCAGTGATGACAGTACAGTAGGTAAGATAATACCAGTGATGACAGGCGGGTGGGTAGGATAATACCAGTGATGACAAGAGAGTAGGTAAGATAAAACCAGTGATGACAGGGAGAATAGGTAAGGTAATGCAATTGATGACAGGAGAGAAGGTAAGATAATACTAGTGATGACAGGAGGGTAGGCAAGATAATGCCAGTGAAAACAGTAGAATAGGTAAGATAAAATCAGTGATGACAGGAGAAAAGATAAGATAATACCAGTGATGACAGGAGAGTTGGTAAGATAATATCTGTGTTGACAGGAGAGTAGGTAAGCTAATACCAGTGATGAAAGGAAAGATGGTAAGATAATACCAGTGATGAAAGTAGATTAGGTAAGATAATACTAGTGATGACAGTAGTGTAAGTAAGATAATACCAGTGATGACTGGAAAGAAGGTAAGATAATACTAGTGATGACAGTAGATTAGGTAAGATAATACTAGTGATGACAGTAGAGTAATTAAGATATTACCAGTGATGACAAGAGAGAAGGTAAGATAATACTAGTGATGACAGTAGAGTAGCTACGATAATACTATTGATGAGAGTAGGGTAGGTGTAGCTACGATAATACTATTGATGAGAGTAGGGTAGGTAAAATAATACCAGTGATGACAGGAGAGTAGGTAAGATAATACCTGTGATGACTGGAGAGTAGCTACGATAATACCAGTGTTGACAGGAATGTAGGTAAGATAATATAAGTGATGACAGTTAAGAAGGTAAGAAAATACCTGTGATGACAGGAGAGAAGGTAAGAAAATACCTGTGATGACAGGAGAGAAGGTAAGATAATACTAGTGAAGACAGTAGATTAGGTAAGATAATACTGGTGTAGAGAAATTAAGATCTGTAAGAACATGAACTGGGTAATAATAAATTGTATCCCTGAAATGTTTAAGTGCCCAGACAACTGCCAAGGCTTCTCATTCTGTTACGCTATAATTTTCCTCTTCTTTAGATAATGTACGGCTTGCACAAGCTATTGCGTGATCTCTGTGACCTTCTGTTTGATGTAATGCAGCACCTAAACCAATGTCACTAGCATCTGTAGCCAACGTAAAAGGTTTAGAAAAATCTGGGTACCTAAGGACAGGTGACGAGATCAAGGCTGCATGAGGTTTTTTTTATGACTGATCCCGGGCCACTCCCCAAACAAAGGGTTCATCTTTTCTTTGCAACTTGTTAAGTGGGGCGGCTATAATAGAGAATCCAGCAATAAATGAGCGATAAAATCCTACAAGACCTGTGAACTGTTTTACGGCTTCTGCGGTACAAGGCGTTAGAAAATCACGAGCCGCAACAATTTTTTATTCATTCAATGTAATACCTGAAGGTGTAACTGTATGACCTAGGAAATTAATCTTCTCCTTTAAAAATTAACATTTTGCAAGCTCATTTTTTAATTTGCTTCTGCGAGCTTTGCAAGTACTTTCTCAAGGTTCTGGAAATGAGTCTGAACATCTTGCGACATGATTATGAGATCATTAAGGTAAACTAGAAGAGTACTTCCTATCAATCTACGAAATAGATTTGTCATGAGCTGTAAAAAGGTTATTGGACTACTCCGCAAACCAAACGGTATTCTTTTGAAATGAAAATTGTCATTGGGAGTACTAAAGGCTGTCAATTGTTTACTTTCCTCATCAAGGGGGGATTTGCCAGAATCCCTGCAATAAATCTAATGTTGAGAATACTTTGTTTCGACCAATACTTTGCAACAAATCATATAGGACTGGAAGTTGGAAATGATCAGGTATCGTTACTCTGTTAAGCTTCCGATAATCGATTACAGGTCTCCCAGGCCAGCGTCCGAGCACGGAGCAGTGACGACCGCGCCATCTGTGGGTCAGCTCCCGAAACCCCTTCCAAATGGACAATGCCATCTAGTGAGGACAGGATATACCAGCCACAGGGGCTGGTTTCCCGTCCTGATCAGCTCATAACATAGCCGCTGCTGACCTCTGGTGAGGTGACGCTTAGACAGCAATGCCATCTATGGAGTGGATAGGTGGGCGTTTGTGTCTAAGCCTGTAAGTGAGGTGCCCTAGGGTGTCCCTAGTACTGATGACGTGTCTGATTACAGAGTCGACCTGGGACTGCTGAATCGGACGGTGGATCAGTCTACCCAAGGCAGCCATAGTATCTCCACGCATTTGTTGCAGAAGCTGTAAGTCACCCCCCCCCCCCCCCGGATGAACACTGTTGTGTTAGCCTGCCTGTGAGGTGGCAGAACCAGGGATTGTCGTACCCGGGGCTGACTGGTGGAGAAGACTAGCCACTGGGGTGTTGTGGTGAGGAGAGTGATCTGTGGAATCACACGAGGCTCCTGCCTAGGGCTCGCAACCCTAGTATCGGTCGTGGAGTGGCCTACGCAGCGCAGCTGATTGGAACCTGCCAGCTACAGGCTGGATTTGTGGTTGAAGGCCTCCACGACGGTGCACCCAGTGGGACTGTGATTTGGCTGGCCTGTGGCCGGGGTAGACTCGTCTAGAGAATCTAAGGATTCATCGTGAGGCCACGAGAAGAGGACCAGGGCTACTCATCGTGAGCACCCTGGAGCATCCGGTGTCTTCGGAGGAAGACGAGTTATTGTAAATAAGAAGTGTTGTAATAGCAACCCCGCGTGTGACTGTGATATATTTATTTATGGTGGTGGTAGCAATATATATTTAGTTTTGTGTATTTGTTTCCCTTCCCCTTTAATTTACTTGCGTTATGGAACACACCCCTTGAAAGCCACTACTAACTTGGGGCCGGATACCCAAACTCTAATAACATCAGAGAAAGAACCCAGTTGCGTCCCAATAGGGCTGTAACAGGGGCCACTTGAACAACACAAATGCTAACAAGCTTGAATGGTCCCCATGCGAATATGCAAACGAAAACCCCTCACCTTGGAAGGATTCGAACCTAGACAGTCAGAAGATCTATGCATCATTGCGTATCTGGAACCTCAGCCACTAGAGTAAACTGACTGTTCAAAATTGTTGGAAATCATTACCCTATTTACCCAACATCCGACAGCGCTCGATAATCAACTTTTGCACAGATATTTCATCGAATGACCTCACCTGTCGGGGCCACATGAGCAACCCAAATATGAACACGCTAGAATGGTCCCCAGGAAAATACGCAACTGAAAACTTGACATCCTAGAAGGATTCGATCCCAGACAGTCAGGAGGGCTATGTACCTTGGCATATCTGGTACATTAGCCACTAGACCAAACTGACTGTTCAAAAATGGTGGAAGTCGTGAGACTATTTACCCAACATCCGACATCATTCAGAGCTCATCTTGGAAACATCGAATTACCTCACTTTTTATGGTCACGTGAACAACACAAATGAGAACAAACTTGAAGGTTCCCCAATCCAATATGCAACCGAAAACTCCTCACCTCGGAAGGATTCGAACCTAGACAGCCAGAAGCGCTATGCATCATTGTGTATCTGGAACCTTAGTGACTAAAGCAAACTAACAGTAAAAAGTTATTAGAAATTATTAGACTATTTACCCAACATCTGACATCGCTAGGTGATCATCTTCGGCACAGATATTTCATCGAATCACCTCACCTTTTGGGGCCACGTGAGCAATACATATGCGAACAAGCTTGAATAGTCTTAAAGAAAATAGGCAACTGAAAATTCCACATCCCTGAAGAATTCGAACCCAGACAGCCAGGAGAACTATGCACATTGTCGTATCTGGTACCTTAGCCACTAGACCAAACTGACTGTACAAACATTTTGGAAGTCATGAGACTATTTACCCAACAACCGACAGCGCTCCGAGGTGAACTTGGGAGCATTGAATTATCTCACTTTTTGGGGCCACGTGAGCATCACAAATGTGAACAAGCTTGAATGGTCCTCAAGTTAATATGACACTAAAAACTCCACACTCCAGAAGGATTCGAATCAAGACAGCCAGGAGCACTATACACCTTTGCATATCTGGTACCTTACCTAATACACCAAAGCTGACTGTACAAAAATGTTGGAAGTCGTGAGACTATTTACCCAACATCCAACAGTGCTCCGAGGTCAACTTGGGCATAGAGATTTCATCGAATCACCTCACTTTTTGGGACCACGTGAGCAAAAAAAGGCGAATAAGCTTGAATTTTTCCCAAGCCAATATGCAACCGAAAACTCCACACACCAAAAGGATTCGAACTCAGACAGCGAGGACCGTTATGCTACTTAGCACGTCTGGAACCATATCCACTGAAAACTCCTTTTCCCAAAAGGATTCGAACCCAAACAGCCAGGACCGCTATGCACCTTCGCGTATCTGGTACCGTATCGAGTACTCCAAACTGGCTGTACATATATTATGCAAGTCGTGAGACTATTTAACCAACATCCGACAGAGCTCAGAGATCATATTGGGAACATCGAATTACCTCACTTTTGGGAGCCACGTGAGCAACACAAATGCGAACAAGCTTGAATTGTCCCCAAGCCAATATGCAACCGAAAACCCCACACGCAAAAAGAATTCGAACCCAGACAGCCAGGAGCACTATGCTCCTTAGGATGCCTTGTTCCTTATCTACTAAACCAAACTGACTGTTCAAAAGTGTTGGAAGGTGTGAGACTATTTACCCAACATCCGACAGCGCTTAAAAGTCACCTTGAGCACAAATATATTATTGAATCACCTCACTTTTTGGGGCCACGTGAGCAACTCAAATGCGAACAAGCTTGAATGGTCCCAGAGAAAATATGCAACCGAAAACCCCACACCCCCAGATGGATTCAAACCCAGACACCCAGAAGAGCTATGCACCTTGGCGTATCTGTTACCTTTTCCAGTAGACCAAAGAGACAGCATAAAAATGATGAAAGTCGTGAGACTATTTAACCAACATCCGACAGTGCTCAGAGATCATATTGGGAACATCGAATTACCTCACTTTTGGGAGCCACTTGAGCAACACAAATGTGAACAAGCTTGAATGGTCCTCAAGCCAACATGACACCAAAAGCTCCACACCCCAGAAGGATTTGAACCCAGACAGCCAGGAGCGCTATACACCTTGTCGAATCTGGTACCTTATCCAGTAGACCAAATTGACTGTACAAAAATGATGGAAGTCGTGAGTTTATTTAACATACATCTGACAGCACTCAGAGATCAACTTGGGCAAAGATATTTCATCGAATCACCTCACTTTTTGGGGCCACGTGAGCAACACAAATGCAAACAAGCTTCAATGGTCCCCAAGAAAATACACAACTGAAAACTCCTTATCCCAAAAGGATTCGAATCCAGACCGCCAGGACCTCTATTCACCTTCGCGTATCTGGTACCTTTTCCAGTAGACCAAATTGACTGTACAAAAACGTTGGAATTCGTGAGACTATTTACCCAACATTTGACAGCGCTTAGTGGTCAATTGATGACAGATATTTCATAGAGTTTCCCCGCTTTTTGGGGCCACTTGAACAACACAAATGCTAACAAGCTTGAATGGTCCCCAAGCGAATATGACACTGAAAACTCCTCATCTCGGAAGGATTCGAACCTAGACAACCAGAAGTGCTATGCATCATTGAGTATCTGGAATCTCAGCCATTAGAGTAAACTGACTTTACAAAATTGTTGGAAGTCATTAGACTATTTACCCAAAATCTGAAAGCGCTCGAAGATCAACTTGGGAACATCGAATCACCTCACTTTTTGGGGCCACATGAGCCAAACAAATGTGAACAAGCTTGAATGGTCCCCAAGCCGATATGGCACCAAAACCTCCACACCCCAGAAGGATTCGAACCCAGATAGCCAGGAGAGCTATGCACCTTGGTGTATCTGGTACCTTATTCAATATACCAAACTGACTGTTTAAAATAGGTTTGAAGTCGTGAGACTATTTACCCAACATCCCACAGCACTCATCGGTCAACTTGGTCAAAGATATATCAGCGAATCACCTCACATTTTGAGACCCACGTGAACAGCACAAATGAGAATAAGCTTGAAAGGTCCCCAAGCCAATATGCAAACGAAAATTCCTCACCTTGGAAGGATTCGAACCTAGACAGCAAGAAGATCTATGCATCATTGCGTATCTGGAACCTCAACTACTAGAATAAACTGACTGTTCAAAATTTTTGGAAATCATTACCCTATTTACCCAACATCCGACAGCGCTCGGTGATCCACTTGGGCACAGATATTTCATCGAATGACCTCACCTGTCGGGGCCACGTGAGCAACACAAATGTGAACAAGCTAGAATGGTCCCCAAGAAAATACGCAACTGAAAACTCGACATCCTAGAAGGATTCGATCCCAGACAGCCAGGAGGGCTATGTACCTTGGCATATCTGGTACCTTAGCCACTAGACCAAACTGACTGTACAAAAATTTTGGAAGTCATGAGACTATTTACCCAACAACCGACAGCGCTCCGAGATGAACTTGGGAGCATTGAATTATCTCACTTTGTGGGGCCACGCGAGCATCACAAATGTGAACAAGCTTGAATGGTCCCCAAGAAAATACACCACTGAAAACTCCTTATTCCAAAAGGATTCGAACCCAGACAGCCCGTACCTCTATTCACCTTGGCGTATCTGGTACCTTATCCAGTAGACCAAACTGACTGTACAAAAATGTTGGAAGTTGTGAGACTATTTACCCAATATCCGACAGCGCTCAGAGCTCAACTTGGGCACAGATTTTTCATCGAATCACCTCACTTTTTGGGGCCACGTGAGCAACACAAATGCGAACAAGCTTGACTTGTCCCCAAGCCAATATGCAACTGAAAACTCCACACACCAAAAGGATTCGAACCCAGACAGCCAGGAGTGCTATGCTCCTTAGCATGTCTTGTACCTTATCCACTAGATTACTCTGACTGTACAAAAATGTTGGTAGTCGTGAGACTATTTACCCAACATCCGACAGTGCTTAGAGGTCAACTTGGGCACAGATATTTCATTGAATCAACTCACTTTTTGGGGGCACGTGAACAACACATGCGAACCATCTTGAATGGTCCCCAAGCCAAAACGTAAACTCCCCTTGTAAACTCAAGGGGAGTGTAAGAAGACATAGTTAAGCTGGTGAAGAGGGCGCCAGGAGCTAGGGCCATCAAGTCTATGACCGAGGGGCTGACACTGGAAGGAGCTGCTCTAGAGTTCCTATGGGTTGTCCCGTGGTACAACTGCGGGAAGCTGAAGTGACAGGGTCTAATCCACGGTGCAGGGAAAGGACGTCGTGCACGAGATCACTAAGTGTGTCAGGGAGTTCACGTGTGCGAGGGAGGAAGATGTCAGCAGTTCCAGCTTGTCACGTCAGGAGAAGGGACTGCCAAGAGAAGACCTGGCATGGTCATGACACACTAAGCTACGAGTCACCGATAAAACCCTATAAGCCGGATCCCTGGTCATCGAGGAGCAGATCTACGAGCCAAGCATCCTGACTGCCATCACGAGGAGGAAACTATGACTATTTGTAGCAGAGAGAATCAAGGTAGATAATCTTTCCCTCTCCGTTTTCCTTGAGCTAGGTGAAGTTAGTTCATTATTATTAGTAGTAGTACTAGTATATATTGTTAGGCGATCACATGTGTTAACATATATGTAGGAATTTAAACATGTGTGAATTTATTTCAGGTATGAACTAATAGTACATATTATGATAGAACATTATCCACTCACGTTGTGAAGAAGTGAACCAAATATTTGTGCCAGCGAGAGGAGACAACTAGTATCCAGGTGACGTTGTTGTTGTTTAAGATTCAGGTACTGGGAACAAAAAGTTGCAAGTAGCACGGGCTATGGTGAGCCCGTAGTAGACCTGCTTGGCACAGGTGCGAGGCTGCAACTTGTTTATTGATCCAGGTGACAGTTTCGCGACGATTTAAATGGATCAGCTGATGGAGTTGCCAGATGTAGCTTACCAGAGTAATGTCACATCCGACAGCGTTGCCGAGTTTATCACCCGTATCCCAGTGTAAACATTGTTCAGTAAACTCACTTTTACTTTACTATT
Source organism: Procambarus clarkii (assembly GCF_040958095.1). Taxonomy (NCBI): domain Eukaryota; kingdom Metazoa; phylum Arthropoda; class Malacostraca; order Decapoda; family Cambaridae; genus Procambarus; species Procambarus clarkii. The sequence goes on along the minus strand of NC_091239.1, from coordinate 5,508,754 downwards.
GTGTTTACATTGTCCCCTCCATCTCTTGGATGATTATTAGAACGGTTGACTGTTGCACATTACTCATTCTGTCACAAAAATCTATGCTAAAAACTATTGATAACACCAATAAAACGGTGTGGTTGTGTCGTGAGTACTGGCAACCCAGCTGGCGACCTCAGGAGCTGTGTCTATGGACGCTGCCATGGGATATTTCAGGTGGAAGAATTCACCTGTACACAGCTTGTTTATGTTGGGCAAGCTCAACCAAAGTGATCCAGGTTTCGGTCTCTGTGGCTGAGACGAAAAGTCGAGCTTCCCCACTCGCCACGAGTGCAAGGCTGGGGTGCAAGAAAGGAGTTCAGCCCGTGGTAGACTGGGGTGCTCCCAGGGTGGTTAGAGGCACGCAGGTGTAGTGGGAACGAAGACCCGTGACATCACCTAGGAAAAGGGATAGGGGGAGAGTATAGTCCAGTTACCACATCTTCAGACATGAGACTAAAATAAAATTTTATTTATCAGCAAAAAAACGGATCCTACGTTAACGGACTTGTATAATAAGGCAGTCAATGAACTAGAGGCAGAATCGTAGACTATGACTTATTATTACACTAACGAGGTGTTGATGCAGAAATGGAGACCTAGGAGCTAACCTGTGTCACACACTTGGGAGGTGGTTAATCAAGTAGTCCTACCGAGGGGTTATAGAAAAAGGTGCTAAGTGTAGCCCATGATTCACAAATAGGCGGTCATTAGGGTATTACAAAAACATACAATAAAATAAGCAAGTATTTTACCTTGCCAGAATTAAAGAAGGATGTCACTCAGTATTGTAATGAATGTCCTGTATGCGTAAAAACTGGCAAACCAAACCAGGTAATACCAAAAGCCCCTTTACAGCCAATTGTGGTGGCTGAGGAACCCTTTACCAATATTATTGTTGATGTAGTAGGCACATTGCCTAGAACCAAGAGTGGTAATTTGTATCTCATCACCATAATGTGTCAGACTACACGCTTTCCTGAGGCATTTCCTGTGAAAAGTGCTACAAAGAAAGTGGTAAGGGCGTCTGACAGCTGAGTGAGCAGAGCTTTGGATTTGTAGTCCTGAGGTTCCGGGTTCGACCCCCGGTGGAGGCGGAAACAAAAATGAATAGAGTTCCTTTCATCATAATGCTCCTGTTCACCTAGCAGTAAATATGTACCTGGGAGTTAGACAGCTGCTTCGGGCTGCTTCCTGGGGGTGTGTGACAAAAAGGAGACCAGGTCAAGGACCAGGCCGCGGGGACACGGTTTTCAGCACTTTTGTCGGGAGTTTGCCGTCCTCCATAAGACATCAACTACTTACCATCCTGAGAGCCAAGGGGCTTTGGAAGGGATGCATCAAACCCTTAAACAAATGCTGAAAACTAGTTGCATGGAAACTGGCAGAGACTAGGATGATGATCTTCCACTGATGGTCATTGCACTGAGGGATACTTATCAGGAGTCCCTAGGGTGTTCACCCAATTCATTAGTTTTGAGCATGATGTGAGAAGTCTACTAACCATCTTAAGAGATTAAATAGTTGGAAGTCCAAAAAGTGTTGCACAGGTAAATTATGTTGATAACTTACAAGACAAGTTAAACAAGAGCAGGGCTAAAGCTTTGATTCATCTTAAAGAGGCTTAATGCAAAATAAAAGTACAATTGATAAAAATGCAAAGCAACGAAATTTTGAAGCAGGTGATAAAGTGATGGTACTAATGGCACGACAGTTACCAACATTGTTGCATAGGTTCTAAGGTCCATATAGAGTGATAGAGAAACTTAGTCCCACCAATTATGTAATCCAGACACCTGAGCTCAATACAAAAGAACAAGTAGTATATGTAAATAGAATGAAATTAACACTGAAAGGAACTATCAGTACCAATCAGGTGCTTAGTGTGAACCAAATGGACGAGAATAGTGGGGAATGTAATTTTATAATGTACTTAATGCCCGTGTTCCTTATTTTAGCATTTTGGAGTGGTTGTCTAACATCCAGAAGTTGGTGGAATATTTGTCATCAGAGCAGAAGCAGGGCTTGGAGCAGTTGCTGACTTCTAAGGCAGACATCTTTGGCGATATTCCCACCCAGACTACAGTTATTCACCATACAGTTATTCACCATGACATCGAGGTGAGTGACAACCAACCAGTCAAGTCACACCCATATAGAATCAACCCTGCAACGCTGAATCTCATTCAGAAAGAAGTTGACTACATGCTTCAACATGGATTGGTGAGACCTAGCAGCAGAAGTTGGAGTAGTCCTAGTATTTTAGTTCCAAAGAAAGATGGAACTCACAGGTCGGTCATTGATTACCGTAAGATAAATGTATTGACTGTGGATGATAATTATCCAATACCTACATTAGATGATTGCATAGATAGTATTGGTAAAGCCAAGTTTGTAACTAAACTAGATTTGCCAAAAGGGTACTGGCAAATTCCTTTAACACCAAGAGCACGGGAGATGAGTGCATTTAAAACTGCGATGGGTTGTTTGAATTCACTGTAAAGCCTTTTGGGTTGAAAAATGCCCTTGCAACTTTCCAGCGTCTTATGAATTTAGCGTTAAAAGACATACCATAATGTAGAGCTTACTTGGATGATATTGTAATTTATCACAATAATTGGGAGGACCATTTGAAAGATTTAGCTAACCTATTAAGATGCTTAAAGGAGGTTAAATTAACTATGAACTTGCACGAATATACTTTTGCCAGAGTTTATGATTGAAAAACGGTTTACACACGACTCACAACTGATTTCGTTCGAATAATTCTGGAAGAAGTGAAGAATTTTGTTCGAACTACAACGCTGTAAATGCTTCACCCCATGTACTACAAATACAAATAATCGCCAACAGAACCTAAACACCTAAACTAACCTATGCCAATATATGCACAATATGCTAATATATTATAATAATAATATATATTTGGGAAAATTTCCATTTTGAATGAACAGCATTGTTACGACCCTGAGTTCCTCAGTGGAAACCAGAGGTCAAAATTGAGCGAAATAAATTACCTTTTAGTAGGGGGATGCATGGCGAGGTGCATTTGTTTGTATCTTCCCTGCCAGACGTAAGACTATTCTTGTTTCTCAAAGAGCATTTAAAGACTGAACTTGGGGTTGATTATTAAATAATAAAATAGGCACCAACTATGTTTACTAATACTTTCTAATCATTTGTAAAGTAAACCTGAGTAAACTTGGGATAGGAATGCTGTACGATTAGTTGAGTAATCTGCTGGCAGCGAGTGAACTGAGGGAGGAGAGTGGAGACGCTCTCTCTTCTCTGACTGGCGTTGGTGGGGATCAAAACCTTTCTGAGCTGCTCTGCACTGCTCTGCACTCCTCTACCTTCCCTCTTACTTATTTCCCTTACCTTAAGTTCCTGTACCATTAAGTTAAGTCCTGTGTTTTTTAAGTGTGCCTACTCTGGGTTTGTAAGATTGGTGGAGGCCTTGGGGTAGTATTTGCCAGTGTTTTGGGTACCCATTAGTGTTGTGTTGTGTTAAGGTACCACGTGGGCTCACTACCCCCTAAGCTGCCCAAGCTTCAAGTGCTTCACTAGTAGTACTTTACCCTAGCTTGTTCTCGGTGTAAACCTTGTATACTGCTTATGTGGACCAAGGCTTTTAACGTAAGATAGTGTGGTAAAGTAATTATTATTTTTGTTATTGGTGTGAATGTATATGGGGGGTTGTTAAGGGGTTAATAAATAAGTAAGTTAGTTAAAGGAGTATCCATTCTTCCTGTGTAGGAGATCTATGATCAACCTCTAGACAGACATTGTGTAGCCAATTAATATTCTCTGTGGATATTTTACTTGGGGGCCGGGCCTTTTAGATCTCCCATATTTGATAACTCTTAATGCTAACTACTGCCCCTACATCCATTTATACTAGATCCCCCATAGTACAGACTCCCATTTTTAACAAGCATGTACACACAGAAATCACAATTGCATGATATATCAAATGAACAAATCCACATGGGCCATGATGAGTATTCGAACTTACGCCCGGGATGATACCAGACGTTGCCTTAGTCGATTGCGCCACGACATGGTCAAAAGAATTGCAACCGGAAGTTCTGCTGACCTCACACGGATCCTGCAGCCTCTCCGAGACACAAACCAGGGTTTTACACAATTCCCCCATGCACTCGGGCTCTTTCAACATGCTGTTCTACCTCTTCGCCCTTACTTCAGTACCCACAGAAATCACAATAGCGTGATATATCAAATGAACAAATCCACAAGGGCCGTGATGAGGTTTCCAACTTACGCCCGCCCTCTTACCATGTCGTGGCACAATCAACTAATGCAGCGTCTGGGATCATCCCAGGCGTAAGTTCGAATTCTCATCACGGTCCTTGTGGATTTGTTCATTTGATATATGCGTCTGTGGGGTCGACCGCTGGATGTAATGTACTTGTGTCGAGGACGGGTTATACTGCTTGCCTAGTTCCACTAGCGAGGACTAAGCCAAAGCACTACAGCTGACCATCCCCATCCCGCCCCCCTCCCTTTCCCACAACGGGTGGAACTACGCTCCGTCACTCTCAGTTTGGCTTAGCAGCTCCCCGAGGTGAGGAGAAGCCAGATAAACGTAAGGCCGCGACTGCTGCAAATTCGTGGTCTTCCTCATTAGAGTCCTTGGTGGCAGATACCCTTGATATCGCTCGCCTTATGCGCTTTTGTTCTCGTATTGGCATCCTTGGTGACATTTAGCGCTGTTTGAATATCCTGCAACTTTGATGGTGCTACATAGTCTCCCCGGCTTGGTGCCTTCTTTTTAAATCCTCTCATATCAAGCCACCCAATGTACAATCACTGGCACAATAAAAATCACACATGAACGACTTAGGCTTTGTGAATTAACTTGTACTATAGAGTTAACTACACAATTACCATATGGCACATGTAATGTACATACCTTATCATACATTTTCTATGAATACAACACACTAATCTGTTTTTTATGGTTATTAAGGTTACGAAAAGTAGATCTATTGTCTACAGATTTATCTGAAATCAGTTAATAAATGCATAAATCAAGTCATTTGTCAGTCATACTAAGAGGTAAAAGCATGCTAACAGCTCAACAAAGAGGGGTCACGTTCCTAAAATTTTCTAACCTAATTTCTTCAAATTCACGGTAATGAGACATTTCTACATGATAATGTTATCACTCATGGCAATGAAAGACATTTTACCTGATAAGGTTCATTTGTATGAAAATAAAACAAACTCTACAAGATACCTGCAAACTTCTTTGTTCACTTGGTGTTAAACTTGTCAGCTAACAAAATAATTTACAACAATTATATTAGATATTATTAAAGACAATTATTCAAATTTAATGCTTAGACTTATCCTTGAAGAACACTCACTACCAGAAGAACACACTAATTTTCACAACTTAATTTGTTTATTTAAAAAGTATAATTTTCACTGAGCAATTAGCAACAATAACTCTGGATATAAATACAGTTTTTCAATAATGTAGACTTTGCCTTGTTATTAGTCAGACTTTACAGACTAATTGATGTCCCACTAGACTGGCTGTTCTAAACTCCGAGGGAAGTTCCACAGTGGCTTGTTTTCTTTTGATTTACTTTCTCTAGAGAATTTACAGGGTATCTTCTTCAGTTTTACTGGCCAGCACAAGAACTTATCTATCTCAGACAACAAGGATACATGAGGATCTGCACGTTCAGAAATTTGAACGTGTTCTTCCAAGGTTATTGGTGCCTCCAGTGCAAGCCTGACTGATCATGTTGAGTTTCTTCACTCATCATGTTGTCAGTATTTAGGTGTAAGGTATACCTTGCGCATCAAAGTAGCGACAATACTGGCTGTCTGTTTCATTCCATACATGTGGTGATTAGCTGCAGAAATAAACGTAAAACAAAATAATTACACATTGTTTCAAAATAAAAGAAATACAACGAATCAACACAATCTTATGTGATTTGCAGAATTAACAATTAGGAAGCAAAATGATGCTTTCACTTTAAATTTTCCCTTTAGAGTTTCCCTTTAAATATTAAAATACCTTTGATAGATATAATGTCATATTTCAAATGTTATTTTACGTTAATCCGGCAGTCACATTATCCCTAAAACTTTGCACTGTATTTAGGTCCCTTTCCAACTGTGCATAAAATGATAAAACACTCTTTTTATATCATAAAACATTTTTTCAGTTATTGGGAGAAATTGTATAATTATTAATATAGTTTATAATTATAAACTTCATTGTTTTATTAATTAAAGTTTGCTTGTAGTGAGGGGAAGAAATTATGAAAACATCAAATTTTGAAAGGGGATTAGGTCGTGTGTATAGTATATGTGTATATATATTGTATATGTATATGATATTGTATATGTATATGATATTGTATATGTCGACAATACCATACGGCAATGAGTTGATAAGGACAACGTTGTCAACTCCGTGACAACGTTGTCGATTCTTGTTGTGAATTTGTATGTGTTTGAAAAATCAAATCATTGCTCCTGCCTTTTAATGTTTGGAAGTCATTTGAAGCATGACTATACCTTTCCAATATTGTTGAAGTTTTTTTTTATTTTTAGATATGGACAGAACACAACTACTGTATATTCGAATTTCTGTCTTGAATGTCATTAATAGTTTCACTAATGTTTCCCATTTCATATATTTCATTAAACGCAATTTGGAAGTTTGCAAGTATCAACTCCTTGCACAGACCTCTAGCACAGTGGTCTATTTTCTCGACTCAGAACCAAGGGACCAGGGTTCAATTCCTAGACAAGACAGAATAAATTTGGCCACGTTTCCTTTCACCTGATAAAACTACTCACTCTAGAAGTAAAATAGGTTCCAAGGAGTTAGGTAATTGTTGTGGGGTTGCACTCTGGGGAAGGTTAATAGTTGGCCTAGGGCGGGGGTGGCAAATAGTTTTTGAGATCGTGTCCAAATAGAGAATTTGGGCACATCTATATTGCCCAAATTCTATAAACATCCTCTGGCATACCTATGTGAATTTTCAGCTGCAGATTATAATTTATTATGTAATCAAATCAAAACAAATACTTATTCAGGTAAGTACATACCTACCAGGTGAGATACAATACATTGAAGGATTTATAGATAGAGCAAGTACATACAATGCCTAAAGTCACTATTACGCAAAGCGTTTCGGGCAGGATGAACACTACGACTAAAACTTAATACTAATTGAGATTAAAGTATAAATTGTGTTGAGAAAATAAAAAAAATAACAAAGGGGGGGACATGGCAGAAAAATAGCAAATATACAATTTGGTCAACAAACTGCATTGTTTAAAATAGTAGACTTGGTTGACATTTAGGGGTGAGGTAGGTTACATGGTGTTAATTGGGTAGTACTTAATTTTTATCTTTGACTTGTTGGAAGAGGTACAGTCTTTGACATAATTGGGAAGGTCATTCCACATTCTGGGTCCCTTGATTTGTAAAGCATTTCTAGTTTGATTAAGTCGTACTCTTAGAATATCAAATAGGTATTTGTTTCTGATGCTCGGCAGCAGTATAGCACTCGGTACCTTTACTCAAATCTCTGAATATGTTAAATATTAAGTCACTGCACATCTTCTCATGTGTACTCTATATATTTCAAACTCTGAATTGTAATGTCAATCCTGAGCTTAAAAGCTTCTTAGAAGGTTGTAACAGAACCCATGGGCACCACACCAGAAACAAATACCTATTTGATATTCTAAGAGTACGACTTAATCAAACTAGAAATGCTCTACAAATCAAGGGACCCAGGATGTGGAATGACCTTCCCAATCATGTCAAAGGTTGTACCTCTCTCAACCAGTTTAAGATGAAAACTAAGTACTACCTAATTAACTCCATGTAACCTACCTTAACGCTAAATGTCAACCCATGTCGTACTATTTTTAAAAAATGCTGTTTGTTGACCAACTTGTATATTGACTATTTTCTACCATGTTCCCCCCTTTTTATCTTTTATTTTATATTTTTTTTCAGCGCAATTTATACTTTAAGCAATTAAGTTTTAGTCTAAGTGTTTTTCCCCCACCTCACCTTGCCCGAAACGCTATGCGTACTAGTGGCTTTAGGTATTGTATGTACTACCTCTATCTATAAATCGATCAGAATGTTTGTAACTGAATCTATGTATGTACTTTTCCTAAATAAAATATTTTTATTATTATTATTATTATTATTATTATTATTATTATTAACAGAAATGACGACGTTTCGGTCCGTCCTGGACCATTATGAAGTCGATAGTGATTAGACGAGATTGATTGATGAAGATTAAGCCACCCAAAAGATGGTATGGGCATGAATAGCTTGTAAGTGGTGGCCGTTTGGAGCCAGTATCAATAGCTGATACTGGAGATCTGTGGAGGTGCGATTGCACCCTACGGAGAGGTCGGGACCTCTTAAGATGAGGGAGGCAAGGGCAGTAAGTAGGCAAGAGATAGGTGAGGAGGTGGAAATCTTAGAAGATAAGAGCAAGGTAAATGATACGGAAGATTAGGTGTAATAATAGCAACAAAGCAACAAATTGTAATTGTAACAAGGGCTTTGTTGTAATAACAGCAACAAAGCCAGGACTCAGGTTCATGTTGGGTGGGCTGTGTATTAGAGCCAATTCGACAAGACGGTGTCTGTGTAGAGTAGAGGGAGGAAAGATTATTTTAGAGGAAGCTCAATCAATAGGATGATTAGAATCCCTAACATGACAGAAGAAAGAATTGTTCGTGTCTGCAGACTTAACACTTCTTTTGTGTTCCTTAAGTCTGTAATTTAGTGTACGTTTCACCAAAGTATTGGAGAGAACAAGACGAACAGAAAATAGAGTACACACCAGCAGCATTAGAAGCAGGAGGAGCAGTGTGAACTAGAGTGCTACGAAGAGTGTTAATTTGTCGAAAGGCGAGTTTAATGTAGAGAGACGAAAGGTATTAGTTAGAGTTTTGAGTTAAGATATGGAGAGAGGGCAGAGCTCAGTGTGCTCAATAGTGTTGGAAGCAGGTTTAGGATGAAAGAAATTTAAAGTAAAGTGAAAAATAAAGTCATCAATATGAGTACAGGAGAAAAGTCTTTTTAAAATCAGTTATATTTCCTAATATGAAAACCATTCTGATCAAAATATAATTATTTTGATTGGTGTCATCGTGATCACTTGGGAACACAAACTGATCAACATAACAATCTAAGGAATATCAAATACTGTATTGTACTGACAATCATATTAGTACAGTACCTTATACAAGGGCTGGTATGATACCATCCGGACACAATCTATCGATAACTGAAAAGATTAGAACTGCTCCTATACAAAGACTGAATGGGAAGATTTCCTCATGAATATGACTAATTGCTCTGTATTTAAAAAACATTACATTCTCAAATTGTGAAGATTTCTGTCCAGAACAGGCAGCTGCTGTTCCTCAACTTACTATAAGGTATAACAAGGTTGGACTCACAACCGTTGCTAAAGTTTATAATGACACTGGTTCATTTTTAGCTCACGTAGGTCTTTCATGAATCCCTAAATATCTTTAATTATGTGACCATTAATTTGCTACCTCACAAGAGATTTAATAAAGTTTTTTATTGACCTATCTATATTCAGTCTCCTATAAAGATTCTGCAGTATGATATCTTTCAAAAAGACAAATCATGTCTTTGACAAATCAAGGGGCCTGACAGCTGAGTGGACAGCGCTTCACATTCGTAGTCCTGAGGTTCCGGGTTCGATAACAAATGGGCAGAGTTTCTTTCACCCTGATGCTACTGTTCACATATCAGTAAATAGGTACCTGGGAATTAGACAGCTGCTACAGGCTGCTTCCTGGGGGGGGAGGGTTGTAACAAAAAGGAGGATGGGTCAAGGACCGGGCCGCTGGGACGCTAAGCCCCGTAATCATCTCAAGATAACCTCAAGATGTCTGGTAGCGATTGTAAAATATGTTTATCATATAACATTCACTGCATATGAAACATGTTTAGCAATCAAAATTTTTATATTTTGCCTATGTGGCTATGTACATACATCAAATGACATTTAGCTATAATGCAAATGTAAAACTGCTTTTGTATTAGATAATTAGCTAATACAAATTTTAGGAAGATACAAAGAAAATTTTGTAGTTAAGAAAAATTACAAAGAAAGTATTATAAAAGTGTTCAACAGTTGGCAAGCTCGGCCAAGATCCTTACTCATCCTTAAAGATGAGTAAGGAACCTAATGGAATTTTCTATAAGGCTAGAGCAAGGGTGTTTAGGAAAGATTCCTGCTAAACTGGTGTTGGAAGAAGGTTTGACTCTCAATTGGGCTTCCACGATGTCCTGGGGAGGTTGAAGCTTACTTGAGGAAATTATGGAGTGGCCTACGCTCAGAAATTTAACCTTTACCTGCATCAAACCACATATTGATTTTTATTTGACTGTTGTATAGATAATTACTGTATTCTTATGGAAAATTGCTATAAATCATAAATTGGTATAAATTAATTAGGCATATTCCTATTCCAGCGTATATACTCAATTTAAAGGAAATACTCACAAGGGCAGTGGGATTCGTAGTTAATAATCATATATCTATTGACATTTATCATCATGGACAGCAAATCTTCATAGGTGTATTCCTTGCCCAAGACATGAACCAACGACTGTATGAACCAGTAACCACTAGAGATGTTGCGCCACGAATAATGACCTGAAATTAATCATAGTTTGAGAAAAGTTAAATTCACATTCATAGAATAGGCCTAATGAAGTGCTCCTCACAAACATTTTCCCGGTAATTTGAGAAGCTTGGCTAAGTTTTCTTATCTTTATACACAATTTCCCATTATTTATAGCCACATTCTTTCTCACTTTATCCTTAAATCTTATTCTTAGGTTCCATTTTAAACTCCCTTTTGTCTCATTCTTACTGTCTTCCAGTATGCTCACCTTTCTAAGCACAGAGCACCCGCTAACTGATATCATGCATTTATTCAATTATCATAGACAACTGAAGGGAAGAGCTGCCTCTTGAGTGTCAGAAAATATTTATTATGTTTTAGTTTTTATACACGAGGGAACATGTGCAGAAAATTTATGACTCCTGTTAACAGGCTAACAGCTCTTCCCTCTCATGGTTCATCTTAACCTTTAACCTATCAGTTTTCAATGGACCACAATCCAGAGATCTGTTTACACCAGGTCCCCAATTATTGCCGTGTGAACAAAGGCAAACAGTTAAGAACCAGTAGCCAGGCCTCCTTCCTGGCACCTGGTTCAAACCCAACTTCCACTGTTTTCACACACACTCTCTCACACACTGCCCAACAGCATATTGGCTAGTGTATCACACATTATATATTTTGGATATATTAAAGGCATCTAGGTACAAAGCTCTCATGACCTCAGGGATAACTGTTCTGTACAATTATACATACGATACCTGGTATGGTGGACCAGCAGATTAGGAAATCAGCCGCTACCGGAATTCTGTAGGACAAGTAACCGCAGTCAGTCTCATCAGTAGGTCGAGAGCGTTCCAGTGTCACGCCAGTGTCCAGACGCTCTCCACGACATGCCTGCAAAACATCATGTCAAAGATATGAATAATGAAGAATTTACGAGAAAATTTATATTTAAAATATGTTCGTAGCTCTCTACATATCTGCAGTCTATATTATACAGAACTTGTCCGTTCTGACATTCTGGCAGTCACATGAAACAGAAAGTGTATACATGTAAAGAAGTTGGTAATGGTGGCGGAAAGTGTACAATTTCAGGATTGATAAGGTCAGACGATGTAATGGAAAGTGACAGTAAATTAATACAAAGGGAATGAACTGTTCAGGGCACAGTATATTAGGGAAAAAAATACCGCAGGGTTAAGTGAATACACAACAAATAGTATTGAGAGTCAAAGGGAATTAAACAGTGGTCTGTTTGTATTTCATACATATATATTAATTAAACAGTGGTCTGTTGTTTCGGGGTCTTGAAGTGAGTAGAATGTAAATATGTGTTTATTGGCTGTTGATCAAAGAGAATGCCTTGAAAGAAACCAACGTCGTCTATGCCTTCACCTGCCCACTTGGGGACTGTCAGCCACAAAGATCTCAGTATATAGGCAATACAACAACATCATTCTCTAGGCGATTAACAATACATAAGCAACAGGGCTCCATCAAGGAGCATATAACCTCCACACACAACCAGACCATCGCAAGAGATCTTAACAAGCAACACAAAAATTATCGACAGATACAATGACAACAGGAGACACGACACCAGCGAGGCCCTACACATCAAAAAGTCAAAACCAGCAATCAAAAGCCAATAAGAACATTCTACCCACTTCAAGACCCTGAACCAACACAGAAGCAAGAAGATAAAACACGCAATGATGTACCCATTGATTCACTTATACATCTCAATCATGTCCTGTATTACCTCACCACAAGCGAATATTAGCATTGGCAGAATATGTAAAATTGTTATTGAAAATGTAAGAAGTGTCTTGCAAAACGGTTCGAGGCGTCAGACCATAAATAAAGTGTGAAATTAAATTTTGGAGAATTAATTTTTCATCTACCCTCGACAGTGAAGAAAAACATCAGAAATATTGAGAAGATTCGGGTTAGAGTCATTAATCTTACCCTTTCGGTCATATTCAACAACATATGTTAGCTTGAATCGTCCTCAAGCCAATATGCAACTGAAAACTCCATACCCCAGAAGGGTTCGAACCCAGACAGCCAAGAGCACTATGCACCATGGCGTACCTGGTTCCTTAACAACTCGACTACCGTGACTGTACTAAGGTCATTGGAAGCCGAGGCTATATTCCCAACTAGCCAACAGCATTTGATGGAAAGCTTGGGCATAGATATTTCATCGAATCACCTCACTTTGTGGGGCCACGTGAGCAACGTGAGTTGAGTTACGAGATAGAAGTAATGTCAGTCTGTTAATTCTTGATGTAACTGAAGCCTGTGTTATAACAGGCTATCACCTGTTACTGGCGGTGGTGTTAAACACCGCCTGCCAGTGTGATGCTGGAAGTGAAGTTGTATTTTGTCACTGTGATAATTCTGTAGAGGATTGGCCATAATTTACTGATGAAGGTGAACTCGCCGGCGTGTGGACCATATATAACCCAAACAGTGCCTCATCTTATTGGGGGAGACATCTCCCGTCACGCAGGGTGCAGTCGCACCTCCTCAGATCTCCAGTATTAGCTCTTGATACTGGTAATGGCTCAAAAGGGCCACCACTTACGGGCTATTCATGGCCGTGCCACCTTTTGTGTGGCTTAATCTTCATCAATCAATCATCTTATTCCATTCACTTGGGCTCTAATAAACTCGAACCATGGACCCCACGCCTGTGAGGCCGAAGATCTAACGACCAAGCTATTGAGTAGTCTTAATAAGTAAAGTTTCCAGAAGTTTCCAGTTTGCCAAACTAGAATTTTCGACTTTCCCTGACAACTACTAAAGCTCAGAGAAATTAACATGCTAAACATGTTAATACCTTAACATGCTAAACATGTTAATACCTTAACATGCTAGCCATACACTCACTCCACACCTTCTCATGTGATATATACATGAAGCAAACTTTGATCCTAAATGCTAATCTTGATCTGAAACTTTTCCTTGACAGGTGTAATAGAAACCATGAGCGCCACATCAGAAATAAATATGTCTTTGTTATCCTCAGAGTCAGGCTATATCTATGCAAATCCTCAATGCAAATAAAAAGACCCAGTCTATGGAACTCACTCAATAATGAATTAAAAATTTGTCCAACTTGTTCCTTATTCAAAAGTAAAACCAAAAAGTACTTAATTTCATCCTCATGGTATCTTTCCTTGTGCCTAAAACTTTCACCATATATTGTACTACCCACTTCCCTAATATTAGTACTTAAGACATACTGTATATGGTGATGTAATCACCTCTGTCAATTTATATTGTAGTTATATGTTTATATACATTTTGCTACAATGTACCTTTTCATCTTACCTGATATGTTAGCTTAAGGACCTGCCCCGAAACGCTATGCGTGTTAAGGAGGCATCAGTTCCAAATATGCAATTAATGAAAACTAGTTCGATTTCAATCAAACTTTTTTGACGAATTGTATATGAAAAGTGAGTCATTTGGTCCAAGTCTCAGCATCGTAGCGTAAATAGAAGGGAGAAAAAAAATATTGTGTCAAAAATTTTCCATAATTTTCAAAAATTAACATCAAACACGTGTCAACTGACATCATGTCTATGACTCTCAGTTATCACAATAGCGTATATTAAAAAAATTAGTTTTATAAAAAAATTAAGTAAAAAAAAAATTAATGTTATTTTTCTTATTTGTTTATCGGACGATTTGCATGAAAATTAATCACCTGACTGCACGTAAGCTTATTTGAAAGGGTGCCAATTTTGGAGGAAATTGGTTGATGTCAACCTCAGTGACAGATGGCAGTACCTTAGACTTTAACTTTTAATGATTTACTTATCAAATAAAATAAACGGAGTTGCTACTCTTTCATTTTTATTACATTTACATGAAACATACACCTTATATGTAAAGTTTATATCACTAAAATCTGATGCCAGCGTTTTTTCCTAACTTCATTTATTGATTTTATAATAGCAATAAACATGATATATTTGCATTTTTTTTAAGGGGGGGGGGGAACTTTGACTATTTGTATTAGTAAAACTAAACATATTTTGGAAAATCAGCGACAACAGATCCTTTATTATATGCTAATGTGTCAGAAAAGTGTCATAGAATGGTTATATCTGAAACGTGTGGTTGAAGTAACTTACTGAAAATGTGTAATATTCGTTGAAAAACAATCTCCCTCTCGATTTAGGCTGCAGTTCTGAAGCTTGGAACAATTGCAGCCCTTTTCATATACAACTAGTCAAAAAAGATTTGTTGACATTGAACAAAGTTTAAAAAACTAACTCATGCACCATTAATGGCTTTGCATGAATGTAAAAATACCAATCTTATGTAATCTCACCAACCCATTGTACCTTGTAAATAAATAAATATTATTCTTATTCTTAATCTTATTCTTATTATTATTAATATTATTAATATTATTAATATTATTAATATTATTAATATTATTATTATTATTATTATTATTATTATTATTATTATTATTATTATTATTATTATTATTATTACTATTATTACTATTATTATTATTATTATTATTATTATCATTATTATTGTTATTGTCATTGTTAATATTATTATTATATTAAAATGCATAGATATTTAAGTATTAAAATAAAAATTCCAATAACATAGCTAGAACAAATACACACAATGAAAAAGGTACATTTCAGAACACCGTGAGCCATCATCAAGTCAATTTCATAACAGTCCAGGACAGTCAGAAAATTTCCCCCACTTAGGTGGGACAAATTTATGGTCATTGTGAGTTAATATTAATTATATAAGCATGCTGTTAATTATTTAGGTTAATGTTAAGTATTTAAGCATGCTTTATACATGACAGTCTTACCTGTATGAAGAACAACTTTGGTTTTCCAGCGAGAGATTTACATTGATCGCTTTGAAAGCTCTCAAAAAGATACTCGGCTTTTATGTGGCCATCCCTACACCGACAAGATATCTTGTTCCCCGTGTGACATGAACACCACAGCTAGCATATCACAATCTGTGTGATCAGTACCGAAAGCCACTGAAAATAGGAGTGTAAAAATAAATTTCATTAGATCATCAGCATTAAATATTGGAAGTTTAAACTCAGATAATTAAGTTAAAAATAATAAAAATATATATATTATACTTCCGACCTCGTCAAGAGAAACATGTATATCAAGTCCCGTTGAAAGTTAGAGCGTTAAGTCTAACTGAATACTAATTTCTGAGCAAACCTCGGTAGTTTGTGTTTAACTCACTGGCAATTCGTAAACATGCTTAACATATCAAGCTCATGGTGGATCTGTTAATCCACAGAGATAGGTACCTCTACAAATCACCCTTGCTCCTTAAGGGGCATACTGAATAGTTAGCCACAAGAGAGCTAATTTTCTGACATAATAGAGTATTGGTTTCTGATGATTTGCGAGTTGGACTATACTGAAAAGTCCCAATTTCAGTAATCACTGGCTTACCTTATCAGCTGTTGTTTGGGCTATTTTTTACCATTTGTTCTCAACCTTAAAGCATGTGTTACTCGATCTCTGAATGGGTTTATATATTATAAGCATCTCAAACATGCTTAGGTAATCATGCGCATTAAGCGAAGGTTGTTTTCTCATCTTACAGCAAGTGTTTTCTGTTAGTGATGGACTTAGATACTCCCCACTGTCTCCTTGCCTTTAAACTGTTAATACAGTATAAAGATTTATCTGGTTAAAGTCTCTTGCTTCAGTATCACTATAAATTTTTCTTTTATTCTCCTCAAACAATTGCTTTTATCATCTCAAATTTTATTCTTTCATTTCTTACATCTTTTAAAATCATCTATTTTTAGATCACCTATTCAAAATCTATTTAAAATCACCATCATCTATTAACACACTGTCCAATGCTCAAAGAGTGGCAAAAAATACAACAAATTGATTCCCAGTTGGCCTCTTCATTTACCTGATAAAAGCCTTTGATACTGTAAACCATAACTACATCTTACTTAAACTGCATCGAATGGTATGATGCAAACTGAATATGAATATAAACTGAGTATGGTATCTGAAGCCTTGCTCTGAACTATATTCGTTCCTCCCCCACTCTACCAATGACAGCAGGAGTGCCGCAGGGCAGCATCCTAGGACCTCTCCTATTTCTTATGTACATCAATAATTTGCCAAATGTTTCTAACATTCTTAAACCTATACTATTTGCTGACGATACTACCTTCAATTTTTCTGACCCCAACCCCCAGACACTAATAATATTGTAAATAATGAATTAAAAAAGTCCACTCATGGTTGGCAATCAACAAACTTGCATAACATAGAAAAGACCAAATATATTTTATTTTGTAATAATTCCATCATTCCATCCAGTAATTCCATCTATCATCATACTATCATGCAAGAGGAGCCACACATTTATGGATCATCCAATAAAATTAGCAGACTTCTAGATGTTACTACTGCTCGGCTTAGACTCGGTTACAAGTATCTCTGGGAATTTTCATTATCTGCCGATGTAGACCTGACCAAATGTAAGCTGTGTCAACAAAATTATTCGCACACCCTCCGTCACTATGTGACGGAGTGCGAAAAGATACGTGAATTTTGAAACAATTCTATAACCAATGTTCCAACGATGTGTCAATATTTCATTCAAAATGATCTGCTACCAGAAATTTTAGCCAAATATCCCCAGTTTGCTAACCGTAGGTAGTAACTAAGTGATTGTAACCTATCCACCGCTGCCCACTGGATGGGGGGGGGGGGGCAGTGTGCAGGACAAACATATCAATTGCGACACTAGCTTTCCACATATGTCAGTTGCTTAATTTAGAAACTGTACTTGTGGTCGATCTCGATCCCATTGTTGATGTGACGACTTATATTGAATTTTATAACTAGCTCATCAAGATTGTAACTAAATGAATTGTGGGGTTCAGTCCCTGAGCCCATTATGTGCCTCTGTAACCCTTTCCACTACCGCCCACAAGATGGGTATGGGGTGCATAATCAATGAACTAAACTAAACTTCGTAATAAATCTTCAAATCAAATTTAACATCAGATAGAGAATGTTAACACCAGCAATAAAGTCGAGGGAAAGTTCCTTGGCCTATAAATACACAAGAGACTGAACTTCAGCACCTACATACAACACTTATCCAAAAAAGTCTCAGAAAAAATTGGTATATTCTCTAAAATCAGAAATTATATTCCAAACTCTGCTCTCCTCTTACTATACCTCGCGCTAATCTATCCTATCTAACATATGGTATCTGTGTATGGAGTTCCACCATTGTAAACTACCTCAAGCCCATCATCACTCAGCAAAAATCTGCTATCAGAACTCTAGCAAACTCTGTACCACACTATAAATAAATATATCCTTGATGTCCCCAGAGTCAAACTAATACTGTGCAAACTCTCCATGCCAATAATAGGACCCAGTCTATGGAACTCCCTGCCTAATGAATTAAAAACATGTCTATGCCTTATTTAAAAGTAAATTGAAAAGTATCTAATTTCATCCTCATAGTTTCCTACTTTGTGCTTCAAACTTAAACTGTAACTTGTATTATCAACTTCCACAATGTTAGTATACAAGACATATCATCACTAGTGTAATCACCTTTGTTAATTTATATATTATTTATATGTTGATATACATTTTGCTACAATGTACCTTTTCATCTTACTTGATATGTTAGATTAAGGACCATAGATTCGAATCCTCCTCATGGCTCCTACTGATATTCGACTCTGTCATATCTCACATAACTGCTAACATGAGACAAACTTCCAGATATTCCACTGGCAGTTTTTCTATTATATACACACTTAAGCATTATCAATTTAGTTATTTCTAACCTTTCATCATTTACATGATACCAAGTGTACCTAATGGAGTACAGTCTATCTTTATGCTTACAATATTTACAGTGTTAGTAATATTTTGTTTTACTGTATATATCTGTGTACTTAATATCGTATCAACAGTAATATTAAAGGTGAACCTTAGAAAATTTTAATCAGTAGAGAAGAAACTCAAAGTAGGTGGAGGTAATATTTACAGTTCTGTACTTTGAAAGTATCATAGGTCACACTGAGAAAAGTATCATAGGTCACACTGGGAAAAGTTTCATAGGTCACACTGTGAAAAGTATCATAGGTCACACTGGGAAAAGTATCATAGGTCACACTGAAAAGTATCATAGGTCACACTGGGAAAAGTATCATAGGTCACACTGGGAAAAGTTTCATAGGTCACACTGGGAAAAGTATTATAGGTCAAACTGAGAAAAGCATCATAGGTCACACAGAGAAAAGAAGGGCAAATGAGAATGTGATATTGTTTTGGTGGCGGGCTCCTACAAAGAGTACAGGAAAGAATACCAGAGGATATACCAATGGGAGAGAAATGCTCCTCCTTAGAAAAATGGAAAAGATACAGGTATTGATGGGGTACTGAATCAATACAGTATTTCTATGGGCAACATAGAGCATTTCCCATGCTCTATGTTGCCCATAGAGCATGGGAAATTTTAAAGCATAAATGTTAACACCTAATATATCTTTAATCACATTTTAAGTGATTTTTGTATAAGGAAGCAACATTACAAGAAAGAACAGGTGAAGCAGTGTATTTTTCTTGTTTTTAAAAATATTCCCTCTCACAAATGCTTCCTGAAGCATCTCTGGTTGCAATATGTCCCTCACTCGCTGGGTTTGTTCCATATAGCTCGCTGCATTGAGGTTGCGCTCTACATGTATTTTTAGCACTAAACAAATTTATGATGGAAACTGTATTCAACTAACTGAGGCACGGAAGATAATAATAAGATGGACAGACATGGCAAGTGTGAATGAGATAGAAGGGGAAAGTGAGAGTCCCTACTCTCCGCATACAAGATTCCTATGTTCCTGATTCCTATATGCGGAATCAGTTTGTTAATGAGGGAGTAAATGTTAAACAACATTTAGAGGACAAAGCACACTGCATAAACCACAATAACCTAGAGGGGTTCAACTGCATTAAAATACAAAACACGATCGAGGTCATGGTGGCGATGTTATCAATATTTATGTAATTACTGTACTGTAAATAAATCTATGGAATCCAATATGTTAAGATGATAAAAATAAATATGTTAAGATGATTTGGAGCTAAAACGTTTATGTAATAAAAGTCTAACGAACATTATATATAGTAAAAGATACTTACAGTCCTGAATTTCAGCTTTGACCCAGGCGACGGTCAAGTTATTATGGACCGTCACTTTAAACCCTAAATTTTCAAACAACGTCTGAGCTTGGTCACGGTCGTGATCATTCCCATGACGCTCCTGTTGAATGATTGTAGTTATATAACTGTTAATATTCAAATTAAGCAATGAACTTTAATTAGTAAAGAAAGTTTGCACATACAAACATAAACAATAAATATATATGCAATATATGACATCATAATGTCCTAGTAGTAGTAGGCATCCGTCAATCCCGTGGGGTTATGGAGTTGTGCCCTGGGTGTCTAGTTGTTGTAGTGTAGTTAGATGTAGCGCCTGCTGTGACTGTGAAGGCCTAACCCGAGAATGACAGTCTCGACTGCAGCGAGCGCAGATAAACGCCGTTGCGGGTGCGTCTGACAGTGGTCGAGACCTCCTCTGAAATCTATTATCCTTCGCTGTTATCCTCCTCTGAAATCTATTATCCTCTTCAGTTCATCCTCGAATTGCTGGAGTTCCTTCTGCACTTTTCATCTCCAGGCAGATCTGTCCGCAGCTGCTGCATCACAAGTGTTGATATCGATGTTCATCTGCTTGAGGTCGCGTTTGCAGGCATCTTTGAAACGCAGCTGAGGTCTTCCGGTGGGTCTCCTTCCTGATGCCAGTTCTCCATACAAGAGGTCCTTCAGTATGCGGCCATCGACCATGCGTGTGACATGTCCCAGCCATCGCATGCGTCTCTGTTTCAGGAGAGTGAACATTGAAGGGACTCCTGTTCTCTCGAGTACTTGTTGGTGACGTGGTCTTTCCACGTGACGTCAAGGATGCGTCTCAGGTTCCGCATGTGAAAGGTATTGAGAAGTCTCTCCTGGCGAGAGCGCAGGGTCCAGGATTCCGAGCCGTAGAGAAGTGTACTCACCACACATGCCATGTAGACTTGTGCCTTGGTGTGCACTGTCAGTTTGGCATTTTCCCAAACGCTCTTTGTGAGCCTGGCTCACATAATGTCCACATAATGTCCACAACATACTATAATTGCTGATATACATGAATATACAACATAGATGATATACAACATAGCTGATAATGTCCACAACACACTATAATTATAAACATCAATAAATAAGGTATCAGAACAATGCCGGTAGCACACTAAGATTAACATTAATATAACTGGGACGCGTGTAACGTTTGGCTCCGTCTACACATTCCTCGTCACTTCACACAATCACATGTACTTACGAAGTTGCGCTGGCAGAGGTTGAACTTCGGCTCTCTGGTCCCGCCTCTGAACTGTCAATCAACTGGTGAACAGCTTCCAGAGCCTATATTCCTCTATCATATCTACATTTGAAACTGTTTATTTTGTTACACCGAGCAACATGTGGTGTTGCCACAGCCGAAGGGCAAGTTCGCCCTTACTTACTTACCAGAGCTTAGTCATCTCTCGTATCAGGAACGGTTGAGGGTCACTGGGCTAACAACACTACAGACCAGGCATTACACACAGAAATCACAATAGCGTGATGCATCAAATCCACAAGGGCCGTGACGAGGATTCGAACCTGCGTCCGAGAGCATCCCAGACACTATCTTAATCAACTGAGCTACAACATGGTCAAAAGAGTTGAAACCGAAATTCTATTGAACTTACTGGACCCTGCAGCCTCTCCGAGACACAAACCAGGGCTTTACACAACTCCTCCCCATGCACTCGAGCTATGTCAATAGGCCATTCTCCCTCTTCGCCCTTTTTTCATTACACACACACAAAAGTCACAATAGTGTGATGCATCAAAGTAGGAGTTGTGTAAAACCCTGGTTTGTGTCTCAGAGAGGCTGCAAGATCCAGTAAGTTCAGTAGAACTTCGGTTTCAACTCTTTTGACCATGTCGTAGCTCAGTTGATTAAGGCAGCATCTGGGATGCTCTCCTTACCTACCTTGAAGTTACCTTGATGTGCTTCCGGGGCTTAGCGTCCCCGCGGCCCGGTCGTCGACCATGTAACACGGGTTGGGGTTCTCTCTCTACTTATCTACCTTCTACTCCCTCTACCCGTATTCTTACTTTTAATTCTCTACCAAGGGACTCCAAAACGTTTACCAAAGCCAACTCCACGCCACGTGGTCCTAAGACGATTGACCGACTTAGGATTCTACACCCAGTATGACGTGACCTAGGCTTTGAGCAAAACCCTAGAGTCGCCTCTACGCTGCCACCACCAGACCAGCAACACAGAGCAATGATCGAGGTCTGGATCGATCACGCTAATTAATCAACCTTGGGGCTTGATCCCCACTCGATGACCGTGGAAACTTAAGAGTGTGAAATTAATTACACGGGAATGATTCGATGTTAGAATCGATGTTAGAATCGGCGCCCAATCCAACTCTACCTCGTGTGGACCACGTGACCAGGACAAGTTTACACATAAAACACATGGAAATAATAAAATGCAAAATATTAACAAATTTAATTTATTAAAAGAAAAACTAAAACAAAATCTAAATATGTTCACTCCCTGTCACTTTAACACTCCCTACTTGACCTGAATGGCAATGAAGACTATTCTATAAATAACCATAGCAACTATACCTCTATGTTTTACCAGCTAAAGATGTTGGGCTGGTCTTGGGGAGAGGTAAGATGTTTGACCTCTCCCAGCTGCTCTGCAGATCACACTGATTGTCCTCGTCTGGCCTAGCCCAGGCTAGAACATTGTATCCTTCCGCCTAGTCAAAGTTCTACCCAGTTACTAGCAAGGTTTAAGTTATAACAATTAACCTCTGTTTGTACTGAATTGATCCAGACTGGTTGAATTATTTTACTGAAATTAAATTACACAAACATCTAACGGCAGAGCTGTTCCCGATCCCCCAAAAATGGTTAATTGAACTTTGAGAAATAGTAGACATGTCAACCCCTGATGACCTATGACCGCCGGTCACTCCGCCTTACAAGTTAGATCTGATTCGTGACGTCACTGATGGTGACTTAAACTCAATAATTAGAATACTCTTGATATTGTACCCAGTACTATTATACAATACAATTTTAATGCAAAATGAATAAAGGCTAATTTTCTCTAAATTACTGAATACTATAGGATGATTCATTATACGCAGCTATGAACAAGGCGTCGGTTATTTCCGCCGCGAATTCCCCTGGGGGTCAGGTCCCCAGGTCACCATGCGGGCTCAGCTTCCCATTCTCTTTTGTCGATAAACCACTCTGGATAATTCTTACAACCAGCCTAGTTTGTTACAACCCCCCCCCCCCCTGCACAAGCACTTAGTAAACCTTGTTAATTTGTTAAAAATCACGAGGTTTAGTATCCAAACCCACAATTCAACTCATGCCACAAACAAAAGCTAACCTAACTAATAAAATTTGACAAATAATAGTCCAACATCATAATAAATATGTTCACATTTCATAAATTTCTCAGCTGTCAACTGACAGCAATCCTCCAATATCAGGAAACATACATCCTATCCTTACTGACATAGCTAAATAACATGGCCCTACTCTACCATCAAAGACTAGCTATTAAACTCCCTTGGCTCTTCACTAGCCAAGTCCATGTGTCCTCTAGAGCCGGCCACACCGTGCTCAAACAAACATTAAAGTTATAACTTCAGACTGAACTTTCAGTCATCCGGGAGCGTACTAAGGAACTATCAGGTACACATCCGTGTACTAACCACTCCCCATCAATGTCAACCTTGACATGTTAAGGAACACACCTAATGTTTATTACATGTATCTAAAAATAAAAAAAAAAATCCTATACTATATCACAGGTTTCAGCTGACTGTACAGCCAAGTGTTCTCACTCACTAGAAGTGTCAATGTTTATATGGGTCCGCCTCTCCTGTGTTCAAACATTCTGCAAAAGTATCACAACATAATTTTCCATAACCGTTTGTTCTGGGCTGAGACAATTACACAGGGGCTTCGATTTTGATTACTGACCAATTTATAGAGTAAAAGTCATATATTATACCAGAATTATTTTAAATCTGTTTTTCAACATTTATAAAGTATTGATTCTAAATCTGTTTTTCAACATTTAAACAAAAGTGTCCAGATATTCTTTACACAGATGTTCAGAGCCAACTTTGTTGTTTGTATCAATTGTTCATATTGAGTAAACGAGAAGAAAAAAAAAATCGATGCTGCTGGATGCTGAATGTAGTCGCTGACGATGACGGTGTCGATCTTGCTTCTCCCCATGTGTAGACATCAATACCTGGTCCTCTTGTACTCCCATCC
Source organism: Procambarus clarkii (assembly GCF_040958095.1). Lineage (NCBI taxonomy): Eukaryota > Metazoa > Arthropoda > Malacostraca > Decapoda > Cambaridae > Procambarus > Procambarus clarkii. The sequence continues at coordinate 5,484,536 of NC_091239.1, read as the reverse complement.
GGTACTCCTGAATGACGACAGAGTGTAGTAGAGCTGAGTGCCAAGTGACAGCTGTAGAATACTGTTACTTAGGCCATTAATCTTGCTCTCGACAGTCCACACGCCTTCGTATCAATCACAGTTCACACGGCAGTCTTGATGTTAAACTTGACGGCGCAGATGACCACAGCAGAGCAGGACTGGATGTACCAACGGTGTCTCTTAGCAGGAGTGGTGTCAGAAGGTCGTAGAGGCGGGTTGCTTGTTTGCAGAACAGGTGAATCTCGTCTTCCATCATTGCTCACGTCATCTCAGGCGTTTCTTGATGTCACCAGGTTACTGGGCCGTAAACACCAACTGTGTATACCCTCGTACCGCCGACTTTAGGCCAAAGGAGACAATTTTGCGACCTTCTATTGGCGAGTCCCGGTACTCTGTAGGGAAACCGTGCCTTCCACCTGTGACCGCCTTACTTCTGCTTTCTTGTTACTTCAGATGACGTAATCATTAATCTTCCGGCGAAATTCTTGAGTACTGCTACGTGCTTTCCATTTCTTGACCTCTCCTTCACCACTGCTGGAATGGCTGCAGTCTTGATGACGCAGCAGGTGGGTATTGGTGATCTCGAGACAGCTACCCCGGCGTTGTATGGCACCTCCGGTGACTGCTATAATGTGGACAGCTCGCTGGCCCTGACAACCTCGTTAGTGACGTGAGGCGTCGGCCGGGTGACTCTTGGACAGTCACTTATCCCCAAAGTAACTGATGTATGGGTTACTGGGTCTGGTGGGGGGAGGGCTTTGTGTAACGTGCCTCCCACCTCGGTCTTTACAGACAAGGGTTCACGTGTGGCTGGAACAACTGGGTCGGTGTACCAATCAGACCTGGGAACAGACAGACACAACACAGCGGAAGCATAGATATACTCTGGGTTTGGTGGAGGTGGAACCCCAGAGCACGGTAAAAGCTGCTACCTGAGTTAAGTATAGAGATAGTACACCTCATTGCCTTTACAGGAAAATCTAATGAATACTAAATTATACTAACTAGGGAAGTTACTTTACTGTATAGCGCGAGATCTCGTCACCATAGGGTGGCGAGACTGCACCTGACTACTGATGAGCGATGACAGAGGGTCATCCTCATCTTCTGACTCGTCGGTGAAGCCATGAGTCAGCACTGCTGAGTCAGGAACTAGACCCGCTGAAGGCAGTTCTAATTCCTCTCTAGCATGATAATGTTTCAATTTATTTACATGAAATGTCCTTTCCACCTGGTCCTCGAACACTCCCTTTATAACAAGATTAACCGGCCCCGCCCTTTTAATTACTCTATATGGTCCTCGCCACCTCGGAGCTAGTTTCCTGCTCTGATTGGCGGGCGCAGCCTCATTCACTCTCAATACGAGGCTTCCTTCCTTCAACTCAAGAGGGCGCACTTTCTTGTCATAAAAGTGAGCATACCGAGTCCGTGCCTTCTTGGACGCTTCAGCTGCAATATTCCATGCATTTCTCATTTTTCCAAGGACCTCTGAAGGATAGTCCTCCCCGTATGCAACATTATGTCTGTTAAGCAGACCTGACGGGAAATTGCATGAATTACCAGTAAACAAATGAAGTGGTTGGGTGTTAATTGATTGGTGGATGGCAGTATTCAAGGCGAACTGAACATAGGGTAGGTGTTCATCCCAGGTGTTTGCATCATGTTCAGCAAGGATTGCAAGCATATCCTTGACTGAGCGATTAGTCCGTTCCGTCATTCCGTTTGCTTGTGGGTGGTAGGCTGTTGTAAAAGCCGAAGTTGTCTCTAAAATCTTACAAACTTCTCTAAATATATTCCCATTGAATTCTTGACCCCGGTCAGAGACTAAAACTTTAGGAGGTTCGAATACAGTAACGAACCTACGCAAGAACGCATCTGCAACCGTACGAGAATCCTTCTGAGGTAATGCAACTAGTGTAGTGTATCTAGACAGATGGTCAACTAGCACCAACACATATCTGTTACCTGAATGACTGTGGTGTAAATCAATCAGATCGGCCCCCACACGATCTAACGGTTCACGAATTTCAGGAAATTCCTGAAGTGGGGCTTGTACCTTAAGGGTGCCTTTCCTCCTCTGGCAACGAGGGCACGACTTCACGAAATTGATTACCTCAGAAAGTAATCCTGGAAAATAAAATAGAGACTTTGCTTTTAAGTGCGTTTTAAAGATCCCCGGATGCCCTGCAATTTTTGAAGCATGCGCAAGCTTTAACGCTGATGACCGCAACGCGTCCGGAATAACTAGCTGAAATACTGCCCTATCATTCTGGCTATTAACATAATACAGGACGCCCTGTTTCATCTCAAAATCATGAATAGGTAAATTCTTTTTCTTTTTCGGGTATTTTCCTCCCTCTAAATACTCAATAATTTCTTTCCATCTAGGCTCGCTCATCTGGTATTCTCTCATTTTATCTGATGGAATGGTTTCAATATTTCATTAATCTGCATTGCCGCTATATTTCTACTTAGCGTATCTGGCACAACATGTGCTGGACCAGGCTTGTACAAGATCTGGAATGAGTGGGCCGAAAGTTCGTGAGACCAGCGTGACATTCGTGGGCATTTCGTTCGCTTTTTAAATATGTGTGTTAATGCTCGATGGTCTGTGTAGATTACAAAATGCCGCTGAAATAGGTAAGGCTCGAAATACCTAACTGATTCTACTACTGCCAGTGCCTCCCGATCCGTAGCTGAATAATGAACTTCAGGTCCTTTGACCTTCCTACTGAAATAGGCTACTGGATGGGGTAAATTATCTGCGTCTCGCTGAATTAAGCACCCGCCAATAGCAATACCGCTGGCGTCAGTGTGCACCTCCCACTCTTTCTCAAAATCAGGAATAGCCAATACCGGTGTCGTGGTTAGTTGGTCTTTCAGTTTGCGATAGGCCTCGTCATGTTCAGATTTCCACACAAACTTCGCATTTTTCTTTGTCAGATCAGTCAGGGGTGCTGAAATGCCAGCGAAACCTTCAATATGACGACGAAAATATCCGGCCGCCCCCAAAAACCTACGCACGTCCTTCGCTGTCCTTGGAGTAGGCATGTCAGCAATGGCGCGGCAAGAATCTGGGTCAGGTCGGATACCGTCTGGGCACACCTGGAACCCCAGAAATTTGAATTTCTGAGCCGCCAGGGTGCACTTCTGAACATTCTGCCTGAAACCTGCCTGATCTAACAACTTCAAAGTCTCAGTCAAGTCCTGTAGGTGTTCCTCAAACGTCCTGGAATATATCACAACATCATCCAGGTACGCTAAAGAATGCCTACCCAGTACCGGACTAAGGATAAAGTTGATGGCCCTCTGAAACGACGAAGGCGCTGTCTTCAAACCAAACGGCATCCTACGGAATTGATAAGTGTGCCTACCATCCGAGAATGCTGTTTTTTCCCTATCCTGTTCTGCCACCGGAATCGCCCAATACGCCGATTTTGCGTCAAGAGTTGAGAAATACTTAGCAGCACCAAATTGATCTATTATCTCCTGTATTCGGGGCAACGGATACACATCACCCTTAGTTAGTTCGTTCACCTTCCGGTAGTCAACACAGAAACGATAACTACCGTCCGGTTTCCGAACTAGCACAACAGGAGAGAGCCATGGTGACGTACTAGGCTCTATTACGCCCTGTCTCAACATTTTCTGGCACTCCTTCCTGATAATGTTCTTTGCCTGTTCCGGCAACCTCCACTGTCTTGTGTACACAGGCAAATGGTCACCAGTTGGAATGGTGTGCTCGATCTTATCAAGGAGACCAATCTGGTCATCCTCTGTCGCAAACAATTTCGGGAATTTTCGTAAAACTCCTCTCAGTGCCTTCCTATCCGCCTGTGCAACATGTTGCAAATCAAGTGCTGAAATTAATTTTTCCACTTCTACATTCTGTGCAACATTTCTCGTCTCGTATTGTACTTTGGATGGTGTTTTAGTGTTCAACATATTCAGTGCACTACATTGTGCAGTGACGGCTGGCGTCTCAGCTGACTCATGGTGAAAGATATCTGTGTCCTCCACCATGGTTCCCTGAGATACCCTATCACCTGCCCTGAAGCGAAAAGTCTTATGTGAAAGATTGACAACTGGAATGAGTGCACCTTTATCGAGCACTACAACTAAGTGATGAGGAATTAATAAACTATCACATCTCCCAGCCACCTGAAGGGTGGTACCTGGTTGTATGTGACGTCCCACGGCTACTTTAATAAATTTAACAGAATGTGGTGGGCAACTCTGTTTGGTCAATGCATGCAATGCGCATGACCTCTTAACTGTGTCTGGAAGAGACTTAAAAATAAATTTTGGATAGTGCGCATTATATTTCAGCTTCCTCTTAATTGAAGCTACAACTGGGGGATGGTCGATCATCTCCACTGGGTAGGAAGTCTGTCCCAACTGCAACCTGCAGTTCCTAGCCCCTTTTTGAGCAGACAAGGAATAATCAAATCGCGACAGAAAATCAGTTCCCATTAAGATGTGACCAGGAAAATCAAGGTTCTCTACGATCGTACATGTGTGAGGCTGCAATTCCCCATCAATCTCAAAATTAACTGTACCTTGTCCTACGATCTCAATCTTTTCCCCATTGACCGCTGTTAATGTCTTTGCGCAACGGTTAAGACGTGCATACTTAAAATTGCTGAAGGCTGACTTTTTAATTACCGTTGCCTGGCTTCCTGTATCAACAAAAGCTGTCAATCTCACACCTTCCACTTTCACCTCAAAAGTAGGCCTACCATCACTAGGAGCCTGCTTTCATGCTTTCGTAGGAGTGACTTCGCAATCCATCTGTATATGCCCGCGCTTCCAGCAGGAGTAACACCTCCGCGGATCTCTGTTGTTACCCCGCGCAGGGTGGCTCGAACTTGCAGCTGAGGGCTGCTTCCCGCCTGATGAACCCGCGCCACAGTTCCTCGGCTTGGCTCCCTCGCCTTTACTTAACGCCTCTACGTATGGCGACAGCTGAGTGCCCGGCGTCTCCGTGCGCATCTGCCTGTCTAAGGCTGTGGCGGCCTGGGGTTGGGGTTGAGGTATGGTGTGGGTGGCCTGGGGTTGGGGTGTGGATTGAGGTTGGGGTTGAGGTATGGTGTGGGTGACCTCAGGCTGGGGTGTGGATTGAGGTTGGGGTGGGTATGGGGTGGCCTGGGGCTGGAATGGGTATGGGTATGGGTATGGGGTGGCCTGGGGTTGGAATGGGTATGGGTATGGGGTGGCCTGGGGTTGGAATGGGTATGGGTATGGGGTGGCCTGGGGTTGGAATGGGTATGGGTATGGGGTGGCCTGGGGTTGGAATGGGTATGGGTATGGGGTGGCCTGGGGTTGGGGGAAGGGTTGGTATGGGAACTGAGGATGGGGTTGGTATGGGAGGTGGGGTTGGGGTGGTTGTAGTGATGGATGAGGTGTACCTAGGTGTTGTGGTATTGGTGTTATGTTGGGTAGTTCCTGCTGTTGGTGTGGTTGTTCATTTTTCCGTTGAACGGGTTGCTGTTCTCTACCGAGCGAAGTGGGACGTCCTACCATACTAACTGAGGCCCCCTGTCTGCCCTGTTGGCATGGCGTCGATGTTATATGTGGGGGAGCCCAAGACGGCTCTCCCCACTCTTGGGACGACTCCTCGCAAGACTCCCCACTCATGTCAATAATAGTATCTCTCCAGGGATGGAAAGATACCCTCGACTGCCCAGTCCCATGCAGAACCCGTGAATTCGTCGCTTCAGTCCCACTGACCCCACCTGTGGCGTCAGTTGAGCCACCTGAGCGATCCCCAGTGGTGTCGGAAGAAGTGCTGTCCTCTACCCTTCCACTTCCACTGGTCCCTACTGACTGGTCACTATCTGGGTTAAACATTTTCTGTGATTCCTGGTGTGCCATGTCTCTTCTAAACTACCCTTTAGTACACCCTCGACCCGGACTCACTACAACCGTGATCTTACACAAATAAAAAAAAATCACAACTCTTTTCCAAGAAACTACTAAATCCCAAAATAGGAAATACACGATTTATCGAGAGAATCGCTGAAGTGAATCCAATGAATGAGTGTCTGCCCCGCACTCGTGTCTGACCGTGAAATATCCCGCAGTTCTATCGCTGAAACCTAAGTCCTTTACGTTAAAAAAATTAAAAAATCTAATTTATATAAAACAATTTAAATGATAACGCAACTAACGCGCAGCACTCGTGATGGAATAATAAAGAATATTTACTGTACTTGAATACTAAACGCGCTTGAAGTGAGCAGCGTGGCCACTGATGACTGGTGGAGCGGGACTAGCTGCACTGAAAAAACTAAGTCCCGCGCTTTTTCGCTTAAACGCTGAAAAATCAAAATTTATGTTCTGAAGGAAAATAACTAGTTTTACGTTAATAACCCGCTCTAGCGATTAATATAGACACCCAGGACATATATTTGCTTACCAAAATTGACTTTTTATAAAAAAAAACTGCGTTTTTACTCAATTGCTGGACTCTGCCAATTTTTCTGACTGCGAGGGAAAAATATTCTATCACCCCAAATATCACAAAACTCCTTTAATTCACAAAAATTTGGGTTTCTCGTTTCCAGATATAAATACGTTATTATTTACTACTGACGTTGTATGCAGAACAATACTGACACATCGGGCGGTTTCAACACTCACTAATTCGATTTTTCGTCAAAATCCGAGATTTTCACCTCCCATGGACTCTGACAAAATTACAACACGATTTTCTCGAAAAAATACTTAAATTCGGCAAAAATGTACTTATCACTGTTTAATGCTTACGGACAGAATTACGTCCCTTGCGCGCACTAGAGAGTAATACTGGCCCCAGAATATACACAAAACATGAAAATTAGAATTTCCGCCAAGAAGTCAGATTCTAGCCCAAGCTGGACTTAGAAAATTTTCCACCTACGTTTCTACTGAAAACAGAATTCTAAGTCTACAAACACAATTCTACCGTCTTACTGGTAAAAACTAGACAATATCACTCGCATCGACTGGAGAATCCTAATGACGCCCAGAACATACACGTGACCCACGAATACAAATTAATTACAGTTAACGACTTTCCGACATTGACTTAGCCGAAAACTTATCCCAAAATACTTAGAAATATTCCACGGACTCTATTAAGCATTTACACGCAACTTACTATCCCTTAAACTCCTTCACTTACTATAGTGACCGACCAATAGCCCTAAGTCCAGAGGATTAACTACACTAGCAACAACGCCTCTGACTTAGACTAATACAACAGGGAATAGCAAAGCTTAATGTACGCACTTAGCCTAATATGCAAGAAAATGCTAAACACTTTGATAAAAAAATTTTTAACCGGGGATTGAATGTAAGGGGAAAAAAAATTAATCTCTAGAACAACGAAAATAAACGGAAATTACTTTATAAATTGAAGTATACTTAATTAAAAAATGCACTCGACTTAATCCTATAATTGTCCTTACCGGCTCGCCGTACCACACCTAGCCTAGGGGCCACACCATCTAGGTTCCAACAGAGCGACACGCAGCTTTCAGCAACAATTATGACTAGGGACGACTCAACCTCCACTAAGTGTGCGATCACTTAGTTGTTGAATCGCTGCTAGGTAGGTTACTAGTCCGTCCCTCGGAGGCCGCAACGCCCTTCACGGATTACGTTTTTCCTAGCGTTTTGGGTCGTCTAATAACGCCCTCGGACTATCTACTGGCGTCCCACAGATATATCCGCCCCCGACAGCCCTCAAGGAACTGCTGTTGAGAGTATGGCGGCTCCCAACACCTCTGAATTAATTGCAATGGGTCGAGTATGGTACCCAGTCCAATCAACTCGAAGCGGTCTCCTTTTCAATAAATCTAATTTTAAATGCCTAATCTTACTAACTAAACCTTAATCATATCAGCCCGCATGACCCAAGATTCGCCAATCCCCACTCAAACGCACTGTTGTGGGGCGCACTGCTAATCCTGGCCTGCGGCTGTCTCCTTAGCATCCGCGCACGTGTTCGAACGGCTAGACGCGTGAGCCTTTCAACAATTTCAAACAAAATTGTTGAAACCACCGCTGTGCACCATTGTAACACGGGTTGGGGTTCTCTCTCTACTTATCTACCTTCTACTCCCTCTACCCGTATTCTTACTTTTCATTCTCTACCAAGGGACTCCAAAACGTTTACCAAAGCCAACTCCACGCCACGTGGTCCTAAGACGATTGACCGACTTAGGATTCTACACCCAGTATGACGTGACCTAGGCTTTGAGCAAAACCCTAGAGTCGCCTCTACGCTGCCACCACCAGACCAGCAACACAGAGCAATGATCGAGGTCTGGATCGATCTCGCTAATTAATCAACCTTGGGGCTTGATCCCCACTCGATGACCGTGGAAACTTAAGAGTGTGAAATTAATTACACGGGAATGATTCGATGTTAGAATCGATGTTAGAATCGGCGCCCAATCCAACTCTACCTCGTGTGGACCACGTGACCAGGACAAGTTTACACATAAAACACATGGAAATAATAAAATGCAAAATATTAACAAATTTAATTTATTAAAAGAAAAACTAAAACAAAATCTAAATATGTTCACTCCCTGTCACTTTAACACTCCCTACTTGACCTGAATGGCAATGAAGACTATTCTATAAATAACCATAGCAACTATACCTCTATGTTTTACCAGCTAAAGATGTTGGGCTGGTCTTGGGGAGAGGTAAGATGTTTGACCTCTCCCAGCTGCTCTGCAGATCACACTGATTGTCCTCGTCTGGCCTAGCCCAGGCTAGAACATTGTATCCTTCCGCCTAGTCAAAGTTCTACCCAGTTACTAGCAAGGTTTAAGTTATAACAATTAACCTCTGTTTGTACTGAATTGATCCAGACTGGTTGAATTATTTTACTGAAATTAAATTACACAAACATCTAATGGCAGAGCTGTTCCCGATCCCCCAAAAATGGTTAATTGAACTTTGAGAAATAGTAGACATGTCAACCCCTGATGACCTATGACCGCCGGTCACTCCGCCTTACAAGTTAGATCTGATTCGTGACGTCACTGATGGTGACTTAAACTCAATAATTAGAATACTCTTGATATTGTACCCAGTATTATTATACAATACAATTTTAATGCAAAATGAATAAAGGCTAATTTTCTCTAAATTACTGAATACTATAGGATGATTCATTATACGCAGCTATGAACAAGGCGTCGGTTATTTCCACCGCGAATTCCCCTGGGGGTCAGGTCCCCAGGTCACCATGCGGGCTCAGCTAACCATTCTCTTTTGTCGATAAACCACTCTGGATAATTCTTACAACCAGCCTAGTTTGTTACCCATCACTAGGATCCATCCAACCATCCCACCGCTGCCACCATTGTAACACGGGTTGGGGTTCTCTCTCTACTTATCTACCTTCTACTCCCTCTACCCGTATTCTTACTTTTCATTCTCTACCAAGGGACTCCAAAACGTTTACCAAAGCCAACTCCACGCCACGTGGTCCTAAGACGATTGACCGACTTAGGATTCTACACCCAGTATGACGTGACCTAGGCTTTGAGCAAAACCCTAGAGTCGCCTCTACGCTGCCACCACCAGACCAGCAACACAGAGCAATGATCGAGGTCTGGATCGATCACGCTAATTAATCAACCTTGGGGCTTGATCCCCACTCGATGACCGTGGAAACTTAAGAGTGTGAAATTAATTACACGGGAATGATTCGATGTTAGAATCGATGTTAGAATCGGCGCCCAATCCAACTCTACCTCGTGTGGACCACGTGACCAGGACAAGTTTACACATAAAACACATGGAAATAATAAAATGCAAAATATTAACAAATTTAATTTATTAAAAGAAAAACTAAAACAAAATCTAAATATGTTCACTCCCTGTCACTTTAACACTCCCTACTTGACCTGAATGGCAATGAAGACTATTCTATAAATAACCATAGCAACTATACCTCTATGTTTTACCAGCTAAAGATGTTGGGCTGGTCTTGGGGAGAGGTAAGATGTTTGACCTCTCCCAGCTGCTCTGCAGATCACACTGATTGTCCTCGTCTGGCCTAGCCCAGGCTAGAACATTGTATCCTTCCACCTAGTCAAAGTTCTACCCAGTTACTAGCAAGGTTTAAGTTATAACAATTAACCTCTGTTTGTACTGAATTGATCCAGACTGGTTGAATTATTTTACTGAAATTAAATTACACAAACATCTAACGGCAGAGCTGTTCCCGATCCCCCAAAAATGGTTAATTGAACTTTGAGAAATAGTAGACATGTCAACCCCTGATGACCTATGACCGCCGGTCACTCCGCCTTACAAGTTAGATCTGATTCGTGACGTCACTGATGGTGACTTAAACTCAATAATTAGAATACTCTTGATATTGTACCCAGTACTATTATACAATACAATTTTAATGCAAAATGAATAAAGGCTAATTTTCTCTAAATTACTGAATACTATAGGATGATTCATTATACGCAGCTATGAACAAGGCGTCGGTTATTTCCACCGCGAATTCCCCTGGGGGTCAGGTCCCCAGGTCACCATGCGGGCTCAGCTTCCCATTCTCTTTTGTCGATAAACCTCTCTGGATAATTCTTACAACCAGCCTAGTTTGTTACAACCAGGCCTCGGACGCAGGTCGACCAGGTCTCGGACGCAGGTTCGAAACCTCGTCACGGCCCTTGTGGATTTGTTGAGACCAGGCATGACAGGGCGGATTTCATCGAAACCTTCAAAATACTAAACAATTTGGACGATGTAAATCCGAAAAGTTTCTTCAAAAGGTCAGATGTGGCACGAACGTGGAGCAATGGGTTCAAGCTCATCAAGCCACACTGTAGGAAAGAAAATAGAAGGTTTTTTCCACCCACAGGGTTATAAAACCGTGGAACCGCCTACCCGCCGAAGTCGTAAACGCCAAAACGCTGTTGGGTTTTAAAATACAGATGGAAAAGATCATCAGGGCAAATTGGAAGACCTTTGAGCATCTTCGCCAGCTTCCTGTCCTCGTCGAGGACACTAGCATAGTGTCCTAATATGGTCCTTGAGTAAATTCTGATAAATTTGAAACTATGGTTGGAATCTGCCTCCACCACATCACTGCCTAATGCATTTCATTTGTTAAACTCTCTGACACTGAAAAAGTTCTTTCCAACGTCCCTTTCTAACGTCTTGGTACGAAGTTTCCACCTGTGTCACCTTGTTTGTGTCCCTCCCGTGCTAAATATTTTGTCTTTATCTACTATCTCAATTCCTCTAGGAATTGTGCAGGCGGTAATAATTGCTTGTGGGAGTCAAAAAAATACCAAAATACCAAAAAAGTACTATGATTTGGTTACAATATCAAATGTGAGTAATGAGCTGTATTGTAGTTTGAGAGAACACCATTCCCTCACAGGAGGCACTCTTATAATGCGATAATTAGTCTTTAAGAAGTCTTTACTCCAGCCCAGAATGTATAAACTGAACTGGTAAAAGATATAAGATATCTTCATTTTATCAAGGAGGTAACGATATATATAAATTAATACATGAATGCTCTTAAATACGTCGTCATTCTTGAAATACTGCTGTAATTACTTACCATAAAACCAGTATAGGAGTCAAATATACGATGATTAAATATCAAACAGTTCCCACGTTGAAGGTGATGTCCGTCGTATCGCACAGCATCACGTCTCACAGGCATTCTAGCTATTCTAGATAACTTCTCTTTCCTGAAAAGTAAAGATTAGATTTATAAATGTGACTACAATAATAGGACTACAATCAGTAAACAAATCATTGGTTGCAGGATAATGCACCTGACTGTAAATGCAGAAATTGTTAAAGACACTGATGCAAAGGAAATGTAGTTGGTGAGGAGAATATACCAGAAAATATGAGAAACTGGCACTGTGCCAAATGATTTGAAAATTATAGCAATTATTCCACCATAAATAAGATAAATGTAGTAAGTGCAAGAGTTATTGTGAACACAGTCAATGTGCCTGGTGTTTCTGCAAGTGAGTTTCATGTCTCTGCTCCAGGTGAGATTTCTTCTAAAGAAATTCAATGTCGGTTATATGGAAAATATACGCTACAAGAAAAAATCAGTAGGAGCTATGAGGAGGATTTGAACCTATGCTCTGGGTACTCCCAAGCCTTTGGCCACTACACAATCGTATTTCTTTGCTCACCCTCTGTTTCCGGAGGTGGAGGGAAACTCGTGCTCAAGCTCTATATTAGCCAGATAACATTCCCCGATGGTAACGCACTCGCCCTACGCTTCGCAAGCGATTTGGCCTGGTTTTGTATCCTGGTCGGGAAGAATTGACTAGATACCAATCCTTATCTCTACGACTTTGTTCATCCAGTTGTAATTGATACCTTGACGATTTGGCGGGTCGTATTCCAGAAAAAAATTAGGAGTAAAGACCTGCCCGAAACTCTATGCGTACTAATGGCTTTATATGAACGTAAGAACTCTTGTATATATAAATAAAATTAAAAATTGGCCACCTTCCTTACCCTTCTATACAGTATACCTAAGTCATAAAAGTATTTGTGTACGGCTGATACCATACTACTTGTGTAAAAGAGGAATTGTATATGTTTATCTCTCAGAATGTTTGGTAATATGTTTATGGTTTGTGATGTGTGTATATGTATGTATTAACACGATGTACTGAACGGGGTGAGAATAGCTTGAGCTATCTCATCCCTTTGTGTGTATTTTACCTCAATAAACTTATTTCAATTTCAATTTCCTTACCCTTAATTGGCCTTAGCAAAGGCCCACACAAACTACAAGGAGCTAGTAATGTCTCCCATGGGTGTTGGCTTCCCTTTGCAGCTCAGGTCCACGTAAATGTCAAGTTGTGAAACAAGATTCGTAATCAAAATGATCCTGCATTTGGCCACCAACATTCGTGTTGCAAAGAATGATTGTAATCGAGTTTATGGCAATATGAAGAAAACACTGATAGTCCTGCTATTGAACAAGGTAAACATTTTGTTCACTGATAATTATGCCACTTCCACTCTGACCAGCTAAATGCCTTACCTTGAGGTTACCTTGAGGTGCTTCCGGGGCTTAGCGTCCTCGCGGCCCGGTCGTCGACCAGGCCTCCTGGTTGCCGGACTGATCAACCAGGCTGTTGGACGCGGCTGCTCGCAGCCTGACGTATGAGTCACAGCCTGGTTGATCAGGTATCCTTTGGAGGTGCTTATCCAGTTCTCTCTTGAACACTGTGAGGGGTCGGCCAGTTATGCCCCTTGTGTGTAGAGAAAGCGTGTTGAACAGTCTCGGGGCCTCTGATGTTGATAGAGTTCTCTCTCAGAGTACCAGTTGCACCTCTGTTTTTCAACGGGGGTATTCTGCACATCCTGCCATGTCTTCTGGACTCATGTGATGTTATTTCTGTGTGCAGGTTTGGGACCAGCCCCTATAATATTTTCCACGTGTAAATTATTATGTACCTCTCCCGCCTGCGCTCAAGGGAGTACAGTTTTAGGCTCTTTAGTCGGTCCCAATAGTTTAGATGTTTTACTGAGTGGATTCTAGCAGTAAAGGATCTCTGCACGCTCTCCAGGTCAGCAATTTCTCCAGCTTTGAAAGGGGCTGTCACTGTGCAGCAGTACTCCACTCTAGAGAGCACAAGCGTTTTGAAAAGTATCATCATCGGTATGGCATCTCTAGTGTGAAAAGTTCTTGTTATCCAACCAGTCATTTTCTTGCAGTTGTGACGGCTACTTTATTGTGTTCTTTAAAGGTAAGGTCTTCCGACATGAGTACACCCAGATCCTTTACATTGCC